>NC_069506.1:46186013-46291013 GCF_027579735.1 Bombina bombina
TAGTACGCAGAACTACCTTGTCTGAGTGAAAAATCAGATAAGGAGAATCACAATGTAAGGCTGATAACTCAGAGACTCTTCGAGCCGAGGAAATAGCCATTAAAAACAGAACTTTCCAAGATAACAATTTTATATCAATGGAATGAAGGGGTTCAAATGGAACACCCTGTAAAACGTTAAGAACTAAGTTTAAACTCCATGGCGGAGCAACAGCTTTAAACACAGGCTTGATCCTAGCTAAAGCCTGACAAAAAGCCTGGACGTCTGGATTTTCTGACAGACGCCTGTGTAACAAGATGGACAGAGCTGAAATCTGTCCCTTTAATGAACTAGCTGATAAACCCTTTTCTAACCCTTCTTGTAGAAAAGACAATATCCTAGAGATCCTAACCTTACTCCAGGAGTAATGTTTGGATTCGCACCAGTATAGGTATTTACGCCATATTTTATGGTAAATCTTTCTGGTAACAGGCTTCCTAGCCTGTATCAGGGTATCAATAACCGACTCAGAAAAACCACGTTTTGATAAAATCAAACGTTCAATTTCCAAGCAGTCAGCTTCAGAGAAGTTAGATTTTGATGTTTGAATGGACCCTGTATCAGAAGGTCCTGTCTTAGAGGTAGAGACCAAGGCGGACAGGATGACATGTCCACTAGATCTGCATACCAAGTCCTGCGTGGCCATGCAGGCGCTATTAGGATCACTGATGCTCTCTCCTGTTTGATTTTGGCAATCAATCGAGGAAGCAGCGGAAAGGGTGGAAACACATAAGCCATCCCGAAGTTCCAAGGTGCTGTCAAAGCATCTATCAGAACCGCTCCCGGATCCCTGGATCTGGACCCGTAGCGAGGAAGTTTGGCGTTCTGGCGAGACGCCATGAGATCTATCTCTGGTTTGCCCCAACGTCGAAGTATTTGGGCAAAGACCTCCGGATGAAGTTCCCACTCCCCCGGATGAAAAGTCTGGCGACTCAAGAAATCCGCCTCCCAGTTCTCCACTCCCGGGATGTGGATTGCTGACAGGTGGCAAGAGTGAGACTCTGCCCAGCGAATTATCTTTGATACTTCCACCATTGCTAGGGAGCTTCTTGTCCCTCCCTGATGGTTGATGTAAGCTACAGTCGTGATGTTGTCCGACTGAAACCTGATGAACCCCCGAGTTGTTAATTGGGGCCAAGCTAGAAGGGCATTGAGAACTGCTCTCAATTCCAGAATGTTTATTGGAAGGAGACTCTCCTCCTGATTCCATAGTCCCTGAGCCTTCAGAGAATTCCAGACAGCGCCCCAACCTAGTAGGCTGGCGTCTGTTGTTACAATTGTCCAGTCTGGCCTGCTGAATGGCATCCCCCTGGACAGGTGTGGCCGATGAAGCCACCATAGAAGAGAATTTCTGGTCTCTTGATTCAGATTCAGAGTAGGGGACAAATCTGAGTAATCCCCATTCCACTGACTTAGCATGCATAATTGCAGAGGTCTGAGGTGTAGGCGTGCAAAAGGTACTATGTCCATTGCCGCTACCATTAAGCCGATCACCTCCATGCATTGAGCTACTGACGGGTGTTGAATGGAATGAAGGACACGGCATGCATTTTGAAGCTTTGTTAACCTGTCCTCTGTCAGGTAAATCTTCATTTCTACAGAATCTATAAGAGTCCCCAAGAATGGAACTCTTGTGAGAGGAAAAAGAGAACTCTTCTTTTCGTTCACTTTCCATCCATGCGACCTTAGAAATGCCAGAACTAACTCTGTATGAGACTTGGCAGTTTGAAAGCTTGAAGCTTGTATTAGAATGTCGTCTAGGTATGGAGCTACCGAAATCCCTCGCGGTCTTAGTACCGCCAGAAGGGCACCCAGAACCTTTGTGAAGATTCTTGGAGCCGTAGCCAATCCGAATGGAAGAGCTACAAACTGGTAGTGCCTGTCTAAGAAGGCAAACCTTAGATACCGGTGATGATCTTTGTGGATCGGTATGTGAAGGTAAGCATCCTTTAAATCCACTGTGGTCATGTACTGACCCTCTTGGATCATGGGTAAGATTGTCCGAATAGTTTCCATTTTGAACGATGGAACTCTTAGGAATTTGTTTAGAATCTTTAAATCTAAGATTGGCCTGAAAGTTCCCTCTTTTTTGGGAACCACAAACAGGTTTGAGTAGAACCCTTGTCCTTGTTCCGACCGCGGAACCGGATGGATCACTCCCATTATTAACAGATCTTGTACGCAGCGTAGAAACGCTTCTTTCTTTATCTGGTTTGTTGACAACCTTGACAGATGAAATCTCCCTCTTGGGGGAGATAATTTGAAGTCTAGAAGGTATCCCTGAGATATGATCTCTAGTGCCCAGGGATCCTGAACATCTCTTGCCCAGGCCTGGGCGAAGAGAGAGAGTCTGCCCCCCACTAGATCCGGTCCCGGATCGGGGGCTCTCGGTTCATGCTGTCTTTGGGGCAGCAGCAGGTTTCCTGGCCTGCTTGCTCTTGTTCCAGGACTGGTTAGGCTTCCAGCCTTGCCTGTAACGAGCAACAGCTCCTTCCTGTTTTGGTGCAGTGGAGGTTGATGCTGCTCCTGTTTTGAAGTTCCGAAAGGGACGAAAATTAGACTGTCTAGCCTTAGCTTTGGCTTTGTCTTGAGGTAGGGCGTGGCCCTTACCTCCTGTAATGTCAGCGATAATCTCTTTCAAACCGGGCCCAAATAAAGACTGCCCCTTGAAAGGTATATTAAGTAATTTGGACTTAGAAGTAACATCAGCTGACCAGGATTTTAGCCACAGCGCCCTACGTGCCTGTATGGCGAATCCTGAGTTCTTAGCCGTAAGTTTGGTTAAATGTACTACGGCCTCCGAAATGAAGGAATTAGCTAGTTTAAGGACTCTAAGCCTGTCCGTAATGTCGTCTAGCGTAGATGAACTAAGGTTCTCTTCAAGCGACTCAATCCAAAATGCTGCCGCAGCCGTAATCGGCGCGATACATGCAAGGGGTTGTAATATAAAACCTTGTTGAACAAACATTTTCTTAAGGTAACCCTCTAATTTTTTATCCATTGGATCTGAGAAAGCACAGCTATCCTCCTCGGGATAGTGGTACGCTTAGCTAAAGTAGAAACTGCTCCCTCCACCTTGGGGACCGTTTGCCATAAGTCCCGAGTGGTGGCGTCTATTGGAAACATCTTTCTAAATATTGGAGGGGGTGAGAACGGCACACCGGGTCTATCCCACTCCTTAGTAACAATTTCAGTTAGTCTCTTAGGTATAGGAAAAACGTCAGTACTCGCCGGTACCGCAAAGTATTTATCCAACCTACACAGTTTCTCTGGTATTGCAACGGTGTTACAATCGTTGAGAGCTGCTAAGACCTCCCCTAGTAATACACGGAGGTTCTCCAATTTAAATTTAAAATTTGAAATATCTGAGTCCAATCTGTTTGGATCAGAACCGTCACCCACAGAATGAAGCTCTCCGTCCTCATGCTCTGCGAGCTGTGACGCAGTATCAGACATGGCCCTAGCATTGTCAGCGCACTCTGTTCTCACCCCAGAGTGATCACGCTTGCCTCTTAGTTCTGGTAATTTAGACAAAACTTCAGTCATAACAGTAGCCATATCTTGTAATGTTATCTGTAATGGCCGCCCAGATGTACTAGGCGCCAAAATATCACGCACCTCCCGGGCGGGAGATGCAGGTACTGCCGCGTGAGGCGAGTTAGTCGGCATAACTCTCCCCTCGCTGTTTGGTGAAATTTGTTCACATTGTACAGATTGACTTTTATTTAAAGTAGCATCAATACAGTTAGTACATAAATTTCTATTGGGCTCCACCTTGGCATTGGAACAAATGACACAGATATCTTCCTCTGAGTCAGACATGTTTAACACACTAGCAAAAAACTTACAACTTGGTTATAATCTTTTTTAGCAAAAAACGTACTGTGCCTCAAAGAGGTACTAACGATTAAATGACAGTTGAAATAATGAACTGAAAAACAGTTATAGCATCAAACTTTAAAACAACAAAACTTTTAGCAAAGGTTTGTTCCCATTAGTAAAATAACAATAATTAAATTTGACATAAAAAATACAAAGCAACGTTTTTATTCACAGTCACTATAAGAATTCTCACAGCTCTGCTGAGAGAATTTACCTCCCTTCAAAGAAGTTTGAAGACCCCTGAGATCTATCAGAGATGAACCGGATCATGCAGGAAATATAAAAGTAACTGACTGGTATTTTTTGATGCGTAGCAAAGAGCGCCAAAAACGGCCCCTCCCTCTCCCACACAGCAGTGAAGAGAAACGAAACTGTCACAATTAAAGCAAAAAAACTGCCAAGTGGAAAATAATGCCCAAATATTTATTCACACAGTACCTTAGCAATGTAAACGATTCTACATTCCAGCAAAAACGTTTAACATGATAAATAGTTATTAAAAAGGATTAGTGACCTTTAACAGAGTAGTTCCGGTGAAATACCATCCCCAGAATACTGAAGTGTATACATACATGTCATTTTAACGGTATGGCAGGATTTTCTCATCAATTCCATTCAGAAAATAAAAACTGCTACATACCTCAATGCAGATTCATCTGCCCGCTGTCCCCTGATCTGAAGCCTTTACCTCCCTCAGATGGCCGAGAACAGCAATATGATCTTAACTACTCCGGTTAAAATCATAGTAAAAAACTCTGACAGATTCTTCCTCAAACTCTGCCAGAGAAGTAATAACACGCTCCGGTGCTATTTTAAAATAACAAACTTTTGATTGAAGTCATAAAAACTAAGTATAATCACCATAGTCCTCTCACACATCCTATCTAGTCGTTGGGTGCAAGAGAATGACTGGGACTGACGTGGAGGGGAGGAGCTATATGCAGCTCTGCTGGGTGAATCCTCTTGCATTTCCTGTTGGGGAGGAGTTATATCCCAGAAGTAATGATGACCCGTGGACTGATCACACATAACAGAAGAAATATATCTTATATCAGTAGACTTGATGCATACTTTAGTATTTGTAACTTGCCTCACAGTAAAATCATCTGTGATGTTAGTAGCTGAATTAGTGGATTTATTCCACTTCTCCGTTCCAATACTGAGAACAAAATTACACTTGGATATCACATGTCAGTGTGATTAATACACATTATAGTATTGCAGCGTTCTCCTGAAATTCTGGTCATTAAAAGGCTGGAAAATACTTGATGGGTTATTGTAAGGGCCAAGGAAAACATCGACTCATACAATTCTAAGATTGGTGTTTAATTAGCTATACTAATTGTCAACCTTCTAGTGTGCGTGCAGCTAACATTTGATTCTTGATGCAGCTGTCTAAACTTTGCAGTTAAGCTAAAAATTTAAGTGAACACACTATGCTGCAGTGATGTTGTTGCTTCAATTTTGCAGTTAATCTAAAAATACAAGTTAACTTCTAACTAACACTGTTGCAGTGTCCAATTCAGGACTAAACTGCTGCCGTATAAGACACATCAAGTTAAACGAATAGACCAGGCATACATACAGTGACAGTGTTGTTGAGATCTTTATAATATTTTTTTGTATTTGATCAGAACTGCACAGGGGAGGACAATCTACTTTGCGCACCAATATTATATTCTTAAGAGTTACACTCAAGCTTATGCAGGATTTGAGAAATTTATTATTATTGTAAAATTCACCTTATAATTCAGGGAAGTATTAACCCTTCCTAGCATTAAGAGTTTGTGTATAAACATTTGATATAAGAACTATATGTATGGGCTAAGACCAATATGAACTAACCTGTGTCAAAGTAATTACATAGAATACCAGCTAACTCGGGTATTATCCAGCCAATTCCACAGTTTGTAAAAATTCTTAGTAAACTCAGCTACCAGCCTTTTAATGACCAGAATTTCAGGAGAACGCTGCAATACTATAATGTGTATTAATCACACTGACATGTGATATCCAAGTGTAATTTTGTTCTCAGTATTGGAACGGAGAAGTGGAATAAATCCACTAATTCAGCTACTAACATCACAGATGATTTTACTGTGAGGCAAGTTACAAATACTAAAGTATGCATCAAGTCTACTGATATAAGATATATTTTAGCGGACAGCCTCACCAATAATTTGATGTTTTAGGCATTGCTGAAATATCACAGTATGCACCAACCACACTGATATAGGATATCCAAGTATAATTGTGTTCTCACTTTGAGAAGAGTGTAATGGTAGGAACCCATAAACTCAACTATCAGCAATACAAGTGACCCTATTGTCAAGCTATCCTGGAATACCCAAGTATGCATTAATGTACTGATATGTGACACCCAAGTAAATATCACACAAAAAACCACTGCCAGTTTTTTGGATACTCTAGTATGCAATATATATACTGATCTATAATATATTTCTTGCAATGAACTAATCCTATTGATATCAGTTACTTGTACAAATAACTATTAGACTCTCATAATTTACTAGGTTCATAAGTGTTATTATTTCTTTAACACAAGTGAAGTTTTTTATGTGATTTGGATCTAACACACTAATAGATCCCTATATTTTCACATATATAACTAACAATTAAAATATATATACATTTGAACCTTTTGTACCATATTTTGAGACATAATATTTGTACTATATTACCCTAGTGCGAGCAATTGTTTTTAAGTTGCACATCCCTCAATTTTTAACTCCATTTTTTATGTGTTTAAATTAAAAGTTATGTTTTATTTAGGCCTGAGATCTTGCGATTCCTTTTGTTGATCACTTTAAATTTCAAGTATTATTTGAATCCTATGCCTACTATGAGTGCTATAAGTGTATTCTAGAATGGGACTCTTCCCATTCTTCTTTTGTTTCTAAGCTTATACATGTAACCTATGGGTCGTTTTATATAATTTTTTTAATACTTTAGCGACTTATTAGCAAAAAAGTTTGGATTTTAGAAAAAGTTTGGATTCTGTCATTCCGGATATGGGAATATGTACCTGTATTGTGTAATACGTGCCCCTTGAAAGATGTTTATGTCGTACTAATATTTATAATATGGCTTGCGTTACTAATAGCACAGTCTCACGGCCAGAAGCGAGACCACGCTATTTCCTGTGACCAGAAAGGAGGAGGGAGGGTATAATAGCACGGTCATTAAGGGGTTAAAATGCATTTTCTAGATTGTAAGTTCCCACGGGAATAGGGCCCTAAATTCTTCATGTATGTGTTTGTCAAATTTTGTCCTGTCTCTTACAAGTGTTATATCATTGTTTTATTTAAGTGAATTTTACCCATGGACAGAGCTGCGGAATATGTTAGCACTTCATAAATAAAGTATAATAATAATAATAATAATAATCCTCCCCAGATATTTGCCCCAAAACCAACACTGTTTCACCTGAAAACGGTCTTGTCAGCCAAATACTTTTTTTCCCAAGTGTATCAAATATTTAAAAAACAAAAAAACAAACCCTTTGAGCCTTTTAACTTTCAATAGACACATACTGCACAATAATGTAACAATATTATTTATGTTTACTGACCCTTTAAATCGCTTATTGCTTAAACATGGCATATGAAGTTATCATACCTGAGTCTTCCATTAAGGAGGGGTCTACCTTTGGAGACAAGAATGCTATGAAGAGATTTAGATGGTAGATACCCAACGCATACGTTACTATGTACCATCCCTAAAAGAGAGAAATAAAATGAATAAATACATTATTCTGCATACACTACACAGGGTGTTTTACATGAACATAACCGTGTCCATAGTATAAATCAGATAATAATAATATATTATGCATAATGGTATTTGCCCATAAAGATACATTAGTATTTTTTTTTTAATTATCTGTCTAAATCCATAATGGGAAAAATAGATTTTATTAGTAATATATTTGTGAACTCATCAAGAACAGGTGGTGCATGTTTCTCTCCAATGTCTCTAGAAATTCACATAAAGGTGCAGTAAAGTAAAAAAATAAACTTTCATGATTCAGAGAATGTAATTTGAAAAAACTTTCCAATTTACTTCTATTATCTAATTTGCTTTGTTCTTTTGGTACCTTTTGTTGAAAGGCATATATAGGCTCAGGAGCAGCAATGTCATACTGGGAGCTAGTTGCTGATTGGTGGCAGAAGATATATGCCTCATTATTGGCGCATATTTTGTGCCCATCTAGCTCCCAGTAGTGCACTGATATTCCTTCACCAAAGTAAGCCAAGAGTAATTAGATAATAGAAGTAAATTAGAAAGTTGTTTAAAATTGCATGTTCTATCTAAATAGGAAATGCAAATGTTGGGTTTAATGTCCCTTTAAGGAAATGGTTCACTTAAAAAAAAAAGAAACTGGTATAAATTTCACAGTACCATTTATTTTCTGAGCAACCATGTTCAATATTTGACAAAATTGTTATTGTTTAAAATATAGATAATCCCTTTATCACCCATTCCCCAGTTTTGCATAACCAGCACAGTTATATTAATATACTTTTTTACCTCTGTAATTACCTTGTATGACTGCCCCCTTATCTCAGTGCTATTTACAAACTTGCATTTTAGCCAATTAATGCTGCTTTATAAATAACTCCACGAGAGTGAGCACAATGGTATCTATATGGCACACATGAACTAGTGCTGTCTACCTGTGAAAAGCTAATAAAATGCATTTAGAGGTGGCCTTGCAGGGGGGCTTAGAAACAGGCAGATATTCAGAGGTTTAGAAATTAAAGTATATTAAAGGGACAGTCAACTCCAAAATTGTTATTGTTTTAAAAGATAGATACTCCCTTTATTACCCATTCCCCAGTTTTGCAGAACCAACACTGTTATATTAATATACTTTTTACCTCTGTGATTACCTTGTATCAGAGCCTCTTTTAACAGCCCCCTGATCACATGACATTTTATTTATTATCTATTGACTCACATTTTAGTCAATTAGTGCAATGTCAGCCACAACTCCACGGGCGTGAGCACAATAATATCTATATGGCACACATAGTATAGCAGTCTCCATGTGAAAAGCAAATAAAAAAGCATGTGATAAGTGGCTGTCTGTAGTGGCCTAGAAACAGGCAGAAATGAAGTGGTTTAAATGTTATGAAGTATATTAATATAACAATGCTGGTTCTACAAAGCTGGAGAATGGGTAGTAAAGGCTTTATCTATCTTTTTAAACAATAACAGTTTTGGTGTTGACTATCTCTTTAACCCCTTAAGGACCGGGCATTTCAGACAAAAACTTCCCCAAAAGACCAGAGCATTTTTGCCATCACTACATTTAAACAGAAATAGAGCTTTTTTATATTTACCTATCAAAACTATATGTTTTTTTAGTAGACAATCCAAGGTATTGATCTAGGCCCATTTTGGTATATTTCATGCCACCATTTCACCGCCAAATGCAAAAATAAAAACGTTAACTTTTTCACAATTTTAGGTTTCTTACTGAGATTATTTACAAACAGCTTGTGCAATTATGGCACAAATAGTTGAAAATGCTTCTCTGGGATCCCCTTTGTTCAGAAATAGCAGACATATATGGCTTTGGTATTGCTTTTTGCTAATTAGAAGGCCGCTAATTGCCACTGCGCACCACACTTGTATTATGCCCAGCAGTGAAGGGGTTAATTAGGTAGCTTGTAGGGTTAATTTTAGCTTTAGTGTAGAGATCAGCCTCCAACCTGTCACATCTCTAACCCTCCCCCCTCTACCTATTTGCCACCATATTAGCTACTGGCAGCTGTCTGCCAGTACCCAGTTTGCTGCAAATCTGGCTAATTTTTAATTAAAAAAAATAAAATACCTATTTTTTCTGTAGTGTAGCTGCCCCCCCTCAATACCCTACCCCCTCTCTGCAAATCTATTTCTGCAGTGCCCCACTCGTGGGGCATGTAGAAATAGCGCAATCTCGCTATTTTGAGCAAGTTCGCAGCAGAAAGAAGCCCAGGGCTGGTCGTTAAGGGGTTAATATAACAATGTTGGTTGTGCAAAGCTGGAGAATGGGTAGTAAAGGCGTCGGGTATCTTTTTAAACAATAAAAATTTAAAATAGACCGTCCCTTTAAAGGGACACTACATATTTTTTCTTTAATGATTCAGATATAGCTTGCAATTTTAAGCAACTTTCTAATTTACTCCTATTATCAATTTTTCTTTGTTCTCTTGCTATGTTTATTTAAAAAGCAGGATTGTGATGCATAGGAGCTGGCCCATTTTTGGTTGAGAACCTGGGTTATACTTGTTTTTTGTTGGGTAAATGTCAGCCACCAATAAGCAAGCACTATCCATGGTGCTGAACCGAAAATGAGCTGGCTCCTAAGCTCTAAATTCCTGCTTTTCAAATAAAGATAGAAAGAGAATGAAGAACAATTGATAATAGGAGTAAATTAGAAAGTTGCCTAAAACTGCATGCTCTATCTGAATCCCGAAAGAAGAAAAAAAATTGGGTTCAGTGTCCCTTTAAGCAATAAAATATTAAATCTTATTTGCTTTCTGCAATGTAGATTTTTTATAACCATATAGACTACAGCTATAGACACCATATACGCAGCTTTACTGGGAAAACATAACCAAAAGCATAAAGCAAAGAAAGAAAACAAGTCTTACCTGTAGTATATATACCCTAATCATGTAGAGGAAGCTTAGACCCAGAGTCACCGCCCATCGTACTGCAGTGTATGGTGTGGATTTGTCTAGCCAGGACTGATAAATCTGAAAGAACAGGAAAAAAAAATGTAAAGTTAAGAAATTACAATGAATTCACAAAACAAAATACACAAAAAAAGTACATTGTTATCATTAAAGGGACAGTCTACTCAAAAAAAATTATTGTTAAAACACAGATAATACCTTTATTACCCATTCCCCTCTTTTGCACAACCAACACAGTTATAAGGCTCTGCCCCTTTATTTCAGTGCTTTTTACAAACTTTACAAGTTGTTGTCAATTAGTGCTGGTTCCTGCATAACTCCATGCGAGTGAGCACAATGTTATCTATATGGAATGAACTAGCACTGTCTGGTTGTGATAAGCTAATAAAATGCACTGAGATAAGAGGCGGCATACAGGGGTTTAGAAACAGGCTTTGATTTAGAGGTTATTATTAATATAACAATGTTGGTTGTGCAAAACTGGGGAATGGGTAATCCAAGAGGCAGAACTTTTCTTCACTTTCTGTGATGAGATTTAGTGAACAGTAAAGTCATACAATTATTATTAAAAAATAAATAAAACCCCTTTTGCCGTTTACTTCCATTATCAAATTACACACAGTCTCCTACTGAGCATGTGCAAGAGATCCCAGTGTATACATATATGAGTCTGTAATTCGCTGATGGCTGCCCCTACTACTGTTTAGTTTTTAATCTGAATATCTGCCCGGCATACACCTCCTGCATGCGCATATCTTCGGCACGCATGAGCATGCTATGTGTGATCAAGGAAGCAGAGAAGGCAGCAGAGTTTACAGCAGTCTTCTCAGAAGCTGTATTGCTCCTGCAGGAGTAAGTTAACCCCTTAAAGTGAAAGTAAACTTGGCGGTTTTGCGAACCTCAGTAATATTCTTTGTACAAAATTAATAGGACTTTCATTCATCATTTTTTCCTAAGTTATATGCAAAACAAATTTTACCCGCAATTAAACTATATTTTTATCTACGAATAATTCATCCTGTTTTTTTATACTTTATTTCTTGATCACGTTTTTTTAACTATCCAATTGAAATTCTGGCCGTTAAGCTACGTCATCCGCATATTTATTCTTCTGCGCATGCAACTATTTTTTCGGCCCGATTATGTTAGGTGCCCACTCCCGATTCGTGCATGCGCATAAAATTTCTTAGTGAATAAACCAAAAACATCATCTCATGCGCGTTGGAGACAGGGTTATTAGAGAATCGCATGCGCAGTAGAGTGAAGAATTGACTAATCGGGCATGCGCAATACACTCGGTCCTCGTGGACGTGCATTTGTGATACGTATAGAGCGGGTGGTAATTAGCAGGCCGCTAAATGCCACTGTGCACCACACTTGTATTATGCCCAGCAGTGAAGGGGTTAATTAGGTAGCTTGTAGGGTTAATTGTAGCTTTAGTGTATGATTACCCTCCCACCTGACACATGCCACCCCTGATCCCTCCCTAATCTTTCTCAAACAGCTTTCTTCCCTCCCCTACCCCACAATGGTCACCTCAATCTTTAATACTGGCAGAAAGTCTGCCAGTATGAAAATAAGGCTTTTTTTAAAATATTTTTTTATATATATATTTTTGCAGTGTAGGATCCCCCCTAATCCCCTAACCTCCCTGATACCCCCTAAACAGCTCTCTAACCCTTCCCCCTCTACCTATTTGCCGCCATCTTAGGTACGGGCAGCTGTCTGCCAGTACCTAGTTTTCTGTAAATTAAGCTCAATTTTAAAAATAAATAAAAATACCCATTTTTTCTGTAGTATAGCTGCCCCCCTCAATACCCTCCCCCCTCCCCCTCCCAGATCGACTTCCCACCCTCTTATCTCATCCCTCAGTATTATAACCAGATTCCCCCTCTCCCTCCCGCTCTCATTGGGGGTTTTTGTAGGCTAACAGTCCCGCCCACCCGCCTCCCTCTTTACCCTCCCACCCACCCACCAACAATCGGCACCACCGCTGCCCGATGCAGAGAGGTTCAGAAATAGTGCAATCTCGCTCGTTTTAGCGAGATCGTGGCAGAGAGAGGCGGGTACGGCACTGGTCGTTAAAGGGACATGAAACCCAATTTTTTTTCTTTCAAAATTCAGATAGAACATACAATTTTAAACAACTTTCCAATTTACTTTTTTTTTTTTAATTTAATATCCAATTTGCTTCATTCTCTTGATATCTTTTGCTGAAGGAGCAGCAAAATGCACTACTGAGAGCTAGCTAAACACATCAAGTTAGCCAATCACAAGAGACAAATGTGTGCAGGCACCAATCACTAGCTAGCTCCCACTAGTGTAGAATTTGTACATATTTTTCAACAATGGATACTTAACCCTTTCCAGTCATATGTCGGTACAATGTCTGATACATTCCGACATGACTTTCTCCCAACACAACAGCTGCCCAGCCACTGCGCATGGGCACAGAAAAATGAGGAGCCTTCAACAATCACAGAGACGCGCCCCCGCTCACGCTGTGCAGCCTGCCACACTGGTCCGCCGAGACACACGTAACCCCACTGACACTAACTCCCCCCACAGAAACCGCACCACAAAGATGCAATCTCCCCACAAACACCACACTCACACCCATGTGATCTCACACACACAGCACCCACCCCACAGCGGCCACCCCCCCCAGACAGCGATACGGACTCCCCTCACACCCACAGCATCCATAGTGGTGCTATATATGTATAGGGTGCTGTGTGTGCAGTGGGGGATCACAACTGTAAAGAGTGCTGTGTGTGCAGGAGACGATCACATTTCTATATGGTGCTGAATACAAGGGGAGCTCACCGAACACAACAAGCTGCGTTAAATAAGACCTGCTGGTGCCCTATGTCAAAATGAATAGGACCGGAAAGGATTAAGAGAACAAAGTACAAATAGAAGTGAATTTAAAAGTGTCTTAAAATGAATCATGCATTTGAATAATTTGTTCTTTTAACCTCCTGGCCTCATTTAATCAGTGCTCCACAACCTCCCACAACCGCATTGAGCTGAGCTGCTCTAATTTGGCAGTGTGACAATCTACGTATTCCAGTTACCAGCCAGGGCCTCAAATCTTTTTCAGATGCAGATATTTTACAATACTGTGCTTAAAGGGATACTAAACCCACATTTTTACTTTCATGATTCGGATAGAGCATATAATTTTAAGCAACTTTCTAATTTACTCCAATTATTTTTTCTTCGCTCTCTTGCTATCTTTATTTGAAAAGCAGGAATGTAAGCATAGAAACCGGACCATTTTTTATTCTGACTCTGCCCCCTACTGTGCACATGTGCATTCTGCTGAAGCTATGACCTGGATAGCACCTTCCATATATGGAAATGGATAGGGGGGAGCTTGCTGCAAACAAAACTAAACCTGAATTAAAGGGGTTAATGGGAGATAAAACAGAAACAGCTTTGCAGGTAAGCTTTGCTGCATTGTATATTTAGAAACTTATATTAGTTCTTACAATTTTATGTCCCTTTAACCCATGCTTTGCCAGAGAGCAGTGTCTGTAGCCGAGTCACCTGGGGGACTCTGAGGCCCCAGTGTGCACAGACTATTTGTTTGGTTTTGGATATGTGTGAGTATTTTGGAACTGATATTAGGGTTATCATTGCTGACTCAATGTGATACACTAGTGACGCCCTCTGTTTTACGGTGAGTTATTATTAAGCACGGGCATTCGGCTCCTTCATTATGATCAGAGTGCGGAAGGAAGAGGCTTCTAGAGCCGGATTTATTCTTGTAAAGGTGCAACACTAAGATCCGAATGCCCATGTCTAGTTATATACATATCCTGAGCTTTAAGTCAACAGCTTCAATAGTGCAGCACAGTAAGATCCGAATGCCCATGTCTAGTTATATACATATCCTGAGCTTTAAGTCAACAGCTTCAATAGTGCAGCACAGTAAGATCCGAATGCCCATGTCTAGTTATATACATATCCTGAGCTTTAAGTCAACAGCTTCAATAGTGCAGCACAGTAAGATCCGAATGCCCATGTCTAGTTATTATAGATATCCTTAGCTTCAAGTCAATGGTTTCAATAGAGGAGCAGCCTGCGTTCCCTTTTGTATACTTATTTGGGACTGAGTGGTT
The DNA here is from genome assembly GCF_027579735.1 of Bombina bombina. Classification (NCBI taxonomy): domain Eukaryota; kingdom Metazoa; phylum Chordata; class Amphibia; order Anura; family Bombinatoridae; genus Bombina; species Bombina bombina. The sequence continues at coordinate 46,200,769 of NC_069506.1, forward strand.
TCCCTGGAAGAATATTTCTGGACATTGGGTTTTAGAAGCAAATTGCTAAGGTTTCATTTTATTTTTTCTGTTTAAAACATAGTTTATTTACTCCTAAAGTTTATTATTTTTTTAACTCTTTACACAGTTGAAACTTTCTTGGGGTGTTATTTATATTAGGGTATAAGAGTGTCCCTTTCACTTATCTCTCTTTGAGATATTTTAAATAAATATATTGGTATTTTCACCCCATAACCTTCATGATGTAGGACTGAAAAACTGCTGCTAGTGAGTGAAGCTAAAACGGTTCTTAAAAGGATAGTAAACACCAAAAATGTTATTGTTTAAAAAGATAGATAAATCCCTTTAAATTTACCATTCTCCGGTTTTGTGTAACCAACACTGTTATAATAATATACTTTTTACCTCTGTAATTACCTTGTATCTAAGCTTTTGCTGACTGCCTCCTTATCTCTGCTCTTTTGACAGACTTGCATTTCAGGCAATTAGTGCTGACTCTTAAATAACTCCAAGTGCGTGAGCACAATGCTATTTATATGGCACACATGAACTAACAACCCCTAGCTGTGAAAAACTGTCAAATGCATTCAGATAAGAGGTGGCCTTCAAGGCTTTAGAAATTAGCATATGAGCCTACCTAGGTTTAGCTTTCAACTAAGAATAACAAGGGAACAAAGCAAATTTGATGATAAAAGTAAATTAAAAAAATTGGTTAAAATGACATGCCCTATCTAAATCATGAAAGTTTAATTTGGACTTTACTATCTCTTTAAATTAAATTCAAGTTGTATATTTGTACAGGGGATTTTTGTAAAACCATTTCTGATTTGTGCAACAGCCTCACACTATAGAAGTTATAAACCATCTGTTAGTAATTATTTATTAATAACGGATCAATATAATCCTCAGGGCTATGACAACAAATGCGCATTTAATTACAGAACATAATATATACAAAAACGCCTGTGAGTTACTGTCTGATGAGAACTACCATTACCCATAGTGATGTACAGAATAGGTACAGTAAACACCGTGAGATTTTTTTTTATATAAAATGATTAGTTATGAGCAATGAAAACGTTGAAATAGATTTTCTTTATTTTGCCCACTTTTCATGTAATTTAGCTCTGAAAACTGAAAAAGTTCTAATTCTCAGAACTGCTGACTTCTCAATAAATATGCTATAAATATGTCCAGAATTGGCTGTATCAGATAGCTGCAAAGCAATGCACTTTATACTAACTTTATTGCAGTGGCGAGCCTTCTCTGTGGACTAAAGCTCAGATTGGTTCCTTGAAATAAGGCAAATCCTGGGTGGAGTTTGACAATTAGAAAAATAATTGCGTTAAAAAGGATCTTAATTTGTTTGAAAAATGTTTAGACTTGGCTGATTGCTATGCTATAGCAACACAACAGAAATGTCTTGTTATATTACAAGGTGTTTGCTGCCCCTTTGAAGGGGCATTCTAGTCAAAATTAAACTTTCATGAGTCAGATAGGTCATGCAATTTTAAACAACTTTCTAATTTACTTTTATCATCAAATTTATATTGTTCTTTTGGTATTCTTTGTTGAAAGCTTAACCTAGATAAGCTCATATGCTAAATTTGCCAATGGCCCTTGAAGGCCACCTCTTATGCATGTTGACAGTTTTTCAAAGCTAGACAGGGCTAGTTCATATGGGCCATATAGATAACAATGTGCTCATGCCCGTGGACTTATTTATGAGTTAGCACTGATTGGCTAGACTGCAAGTCTGTCAAAAGGGAACTGAAATAAGGGGGCAGTCTGCAGAGACTTAGATACAAGGTAATCACAGAGGTAAAAAGTCTATTAATATAACAGTGTTGGTTATGCAAAACTGGGGAATGGGCAATAAAGGGATTATCTATCTTTTAAGCACTAACAATTCTGTGTAGACTGTGTAAATCTGTGAATTATTCTCAGGCATATTTTTACTATGAATCATTATGTCTAGCACTTTTTTAATGTTTAGTGTCCTTAAAGTGAATGTAAACTCTGCTTCATCACTCAAGTTCTGCGTGACATTGACCTTTAAATAACATGAGTTTCATTCATCATTTTACTTATCTATTCGCAGTTACCGTTATTTTCAATGTTTTTAGCTGTCCGCTGTCATTATAATCCTCCACCCGGCATTTGCTATTGCTCGTTGTCATTTTTAGCCACGATCAGCATAACCAATAACAGCGCTAACCACAGGGGGACCCAACCCCTTTGTATGTCGTCACGCGTCTGTATTGCGCTTGCGTTAGACTCCGCTTACAACATGCTTCTCAGAAGCTCGTTCACAATTCGCGCATGCGCATTTGCAAATTTCCCTGAGTTCATTTCTTATTGAAAGAATATACGGATTGCGCGATGGAGGATGAGATCCTTGCTGCGCTATCCAACGGCTATCCAACAATAGTATTCAGTGAATGTACTGATTCACTGAATACTATGTTGATTGACAGCGGAATCGTTGTTTGACGCATGCGCAGTGTGTAACTGAGACGGGAGCGCGCATTGCCACTACGTAAACAGCGGGTGGGACCGCTGTATACGTAATATTGCAGAGAATAAGGAAGTGGAGAGTGGGAGGAGCAGGTATAGTGAAAATACGATATTTAGAAATGGAGATAAAAATTAAATTAAACATTTTATTAACAAATGAAAGTGGCGGTATGATTAATATACTTATTCTCTAGATATTTATACTTTCAAAACAGTGAAAATTGACAATCACTTTAAAGGACCATTAAACTTGACATTTCAACAACGTATAAAATGTTTCATTATTGCAAGTGAAACATTATTGCAATATACATTCATTATTTATTTTGCAGCCTTTTGTTGTACAATACGTCTAAAAATTGTGCTTGTATCACTTTCTCCCAGGGAAGGTTTGTTTACTTTTCTCTTCCTTCCTAAGCTTTTATGGTGTCACATGCTTTTAAAGGTGGATTATCAGTTTTGCATCAACAATCATGGTAGGCAAAGCAATCTTTGAAATAGTAAACACGTTGAATCAGTGCTAGACCACCTTAAAGGGACATAAAACCCAATTTTTGGGGGTTATCAAAGTTTCCTTGTTATCCTTTGTTGAAAAACAGGGATGTAAGCTCACTTGTCTACAACAATGTCATACATTAGCAGAAGCACTATATGGCAGCACTATTTCATGTCATGTAGTGCTTCAGGCATGTACACGCTACCTACCTAGGTATACCTTCAACAAAGAATAACATAGGAAAGAAACAAATTTGATAATAGAAGTACATTGGAAACTTTTTTTTTTTAATTTTATTCTCTGAGTAATGAAAGAAAATGTTTGGGTTTAATGTCCATTTAAAGGATTACAAAACACTTATTTTCAGCCAATCAAAACATACTGATCCTTTAAAAGGGACATTAAATACTTTCAAATGGTAATATAAAATGATAAATGGTATGTGTGTGTGTGTGTGTATATATATATATACACACATACATATACTCTGCAATATACTTATTGGCCCGAGAAGAAGGTAACCTAAGTTACAACATGGCAGCTCCCATTGTTTTATAGACACTAAAACTTTACACTTATTTTGTCAATATTTAAACAGCTTTAAAAAAATACATCTAATCTTTTCTTTAAATGCATCATTCTACGTAGCATTTATTTAGTGTTTAAGGTCCCTTTAATTAAGCATAATGCAATGCATCCACCCTATATAAAATCAAAACAATGCCTTAATGTAGTTGAAAATTAAATTATTTTTCACAGCTCTGACATCACTAAAGACTTCCCACAGATCTTTAACCCCCGCATATCATTATAGGAGGCGCGCGCACTAGTCGCAATTTGTTTACGCATGCGCACTTTTGGGTATTTGACTAGGATGCTGCCCTCAAAGCTTTCCAGGATTAGCGCACGTGCATTTTCAACAAAGAACAATGTAATAGGTGCCCTTGCAGGCACTATTTTGTGTACAGCGCAGCACAGCGTTCTCTAAGTGCAAATGTTCAGGCTTATATGTCAAGCTATTTACTGATGTTTACGCTGGTGTGGAGGAAGAAATCGCAAGTTTAATAAGTTACCTATTGAAGTCAGAATGGTACACATTTTATGTGATTTTCTTCTTTCCATCTCTAGTGTAAACCAGGTCATATGTAAATTAATTTTTTGCAAATATTTTAAATTAATGTTAAAATAAATGGAGAGAGAGAAAGGAGAGGGGGGAGAGAGATATCTTCCAGATAATTTATTTTATCTGCTTGTTAGTATAGGGTATTTAATCTAATTTAATAAATACAAATTATTACTTTTGCGTTTTTTAACATTGTTTTCTAATATTATTAGAAGTTTTATTCATAAAATTTGCAGAAAAAAAATGCTCGTTATTTCTAGGGGGGATACTTACCTCCAACCGATCAGATCACAGACATGCTCTGATATAGATAGAGCACGCTTGCTAGTTTATGGAAGTTGCGACAGGGGGGCGGTGACATCACCAGTAACGTCACTGAAAACTCGGGGTATGCGCACTATGGACAATCCAACGCCATCTTCCTACCCAGGTAGACCCCCCTGATAGAACTACTTCTACAGAGGGGTTTAGAAATGAATACATTTTGCATAGAAGATTTAAAAGAAAACTAGAGTGAAACGGTAAAAGTAAGGATTTATGCAATGATATCTGCAACAATCTTTTATTTTAAACAAAGTTTTTTCTGTGTTTAGTGTCCCTTTAAGGGAATACAAGAGGCCAGGCTACCCCAGTCTGCACATGTGCAAAAAGAATTTGTGCTATAGCTGAATATTAGTTCGTGATTGGTTAGCAGGGGTTCTTTAGTCCTGGGGGACAGGGAAATCAGTGAAAAGAACATAAAACAATATACTTATTTGACAAAATAAATCTGCAGTTTTCATTGCAAAATTATTTTTATATATAAAGGTTTATAATCACGTAGTTCATAATTTGTGTTTAGTGTCCCTTTAAAGGACCTTAAATACAGTAGAGTTGCATAATCAACAAGTTCATAATAAAAAGCACTTTGAATTTGAAATGGGTAGTCAATTTTAATACTAACAAATTTCAAAATTTATTTCAAATTTGCTGGCCTACATTATCATGTGACAGCTATCAGCCAATCACAGACTCATATACATATACACTGTGAACTCTTGCACATGGCAGCACTATTTCCTGTCATCTTGTGCACCAGACACCAACCTAGGTATCTCTTTAACACTGAATATCATGGGAACAAAACAAATTTGATAATAGAAGTTAACTGGAAACTTTTTTAAAAATGGCATGCTCTGTCTAAAATCACAAAATAATTTTTTTAGGTTTCATGTCCCTTTAAAGGGACACTTTAGTCAGAAAGATAATTGTTAAATCACAAGAGTATACATGTAAATAAAGCATTTTATAATGTTGATCATGTATTAAATGTGTACCGTTTTCACAATATATAGCTTGTAAATATTTAATTTTTCCAAACCCACTGAGTTGTCTGCCGTTACGGATTTCCAATCCGGGCTGACAACTGCAGTTGACAGATGGCGAATCCTAGACGCAATGCGCGAGTACGCCAATGTCATCGGATACGTCACCATCCGTTTTTTTTATTCTTCTAGCTCTCATGTCTGCTTCAGTGCTGCAATATGCGCATGCGAGAGGAAGCGAATCGTATTGCGCATGCGTTGAATGAGGCTAATGTATTTTAAATTAGATGCAAGTACTCGCCATCCGATTGGCGAGTTTGTTAGCCCTTAGACGGCCCACATTTGAGGGCTGGATGACGTGATGTCATGGGGATAAAATAAAAAATAATTTTACTGCTAAAGGGAGCTTCGTTTGGGAAAATAAAAAGGTACATTACATTGGTAGATTTGAAATGATAAATGTTTGTTCCGTTTTGCACAGCAAAAAAAAAAATTAGTAATCCTTTACGCTTAAATTTGCTTAATAAAAAGGTTAACGTATTGGCAAATTCAGTGGTACAGAGACCCTGCAACACAACTCCATAAAAACTGATATTGACAAAAGTGGTAATAATTCATAACACATTCCTCATTAACATTCCAGTATCATACGATTTTAAGAGTGATTCAACTGTGATGATCACCTCACCTTAAGCAAACAAAAGGAATGAACAGGCGCAGTGAGGTTAACTGTTTGGTATTTTGTAAGTAATTTTGCATCTGTCAGGCAACACAAAAGAGTGTACAAGACACAGCAAGCTGATTCAGATAGAGAACACAGTTTTAAAAAAGTTTCAAATTTACTTCTATTATACAATTTAATTCCTTTTCATGTTATTCTTTGTTAAATAAATATCCAGATAGGTAGCGTGCACATGCCTAACATGACAGGAAACAGTGCTGCCATCTACTGCTCTTGCTAATGTATAACATTGTTGCAAAACTGCGCCCATATAATGCTGCAGACACGTGCACACTCCTGAGCTTACCTTCCTGATTTCATACAAAAGCAAATTCGATAACAGAATTAAATAGGAAAGTTTTTTTAAATTGTATTCTCTACCTGAATTATGAAAGAAAAATAAAATTGAGTTTCATGTCCCCTTAAAGGGACATAAAATCCAAATTTTCTCTTTCATGATAATTCTATTATTATTCAATTTGTTTTGTTGTCTTGGTATCACCTGTTGAAAAGGATACCTAGATAGGCTCAGGAGCTGCTGATTGGTGGCTGCACATTTATGCATCATGCTATAGGCTCACCCAATGCGTTAGCTAGCTCCCAGTAGTGCAATGCTGCTTCTTCAACATGGGGCACCAAGAGAGTAAAGCAAATTAGATAATGGAAGTAAATTGGAAAGCTGCTTAAAATTGTATGCTTTGTCTGAATCAAGAAAGCAAAAAAATGTGGGTTTCATGTCCTTTTTAAAGGATAAACAAATTTTATAGTACAGTGTCCCTTTAAACATAAGCGCAGCTCATATGCAAAATAGAGGAAATCAATATAGGTAACTAATAACAATGCTTACATTTGTAATGTACATTCATTAGTCATTAAAGTATTTTTTTTTTATAGATGTACCATTGCACACGAGCGCTAATTTGCACTCTTGTGCAACTCGGCCCCCTGCCCGAGCACAGCCAAACACGCGCGGGCGGGAGCTGTTAAAATTTCCTGGTTGGAAGAGACCGGGGAGATTGAAATTCTCCACCTAAGAGGTGGAGAACAGGGCTGGGAAGCATTGGTCTAATGATCACTGCTTGATAAATCGTGACTGCAATTTCGCTTCTGCGAACCTGCAGTCAAAGTGGAGAACAGGGCTTGATAAATCTAGCCCAAAGTGTCAAAAATGCTGAACTGCTCAAAGACTGTGTGGAATATAAGTAGTAAAGTTTCCCCATTGCCATTGTTTGCACATTTCAGTGTTTGGACTCTTTCTCAGCGCAGAAAAAAAAAAAAAAAAGATAAGGAGAAAACTAGGATTCAATATGGCAGCTCCCATTACATTATAGAAACTAAATTACAGGAAAAGGCAACAAAATATTGTACTTTGCTACACATAATTAAACATTTTATATTACAATGTCATAACGTTTATTATAGAACTTTATTTAGGAAAGCTACAGGCAAAAAACATGTTGGATAATAAAGGGGCGCCACATAGCGCAATACCGTTTAACCACATAAAAAAAACACAGCAAAGCTTCCACAATGGTTACTCACAATGGCATCATAAGAAATCAGTACATATCAGGCAGGCTGGTAAACACAGTCTTTAGGGAACAATTTGCTGCTGCTCTTCCAATCATACTTCAAAGGAGTACGCACAGAATATACATTTTATTAAAACAAAGTTGATTTGTGCCTTTTCGTGAGAAAAGCATTATTATTATCGGTTATTTGTAGAGCGCCAACAGATTCCGCAGCGCTTGTAGATATTGTGGCATCTTTGTTTTTTAACATTCATTTTATTAAGGACAAGGTGAATATGCATATATCACAATAGTCATGCATACAACAATATGTAAGATTGAGAAGTTTCAGGATATTTTCCTATGGTGAAGACAAGAATCTAGATACATTTAATGTAGTTAGGGTGATACATATAAAGCGGAAGGTCACAATGTAACCCTGTAGTATGTAATAAGACAGAAATGTGTTTTTACATGACAATAAATCAAGGAATCATCTCAATGTCCACTGTCCTGTCTTTTTTTGTTTTCATTAATCCTGAGAGAACCATGTTAAACTTTACAACAAGAACTTGTACTCAACAACAGTACTTAACCCAAGGAACTAAACATCAGATTCATATTTTAATAGTCCTTTCCTTCTTTGTTAGAATAGAGAGAAAAACAAAAGTAAAATAAAATCCAGTGATAGAAGTACATCTATCTGACAAAGTAATAATAAAAAAATAAAAACAACTCTCTCCTCTCCCCCCACAACCACTCCTCTCTCAACCCTACTAAAAAAAAAAACTTTTCAAGAAGTATTAACCACAATATTCAGATTTTAAAAAAAAAGTTTCCAATTTATTTCTATTATCAAATTTGCGTTCTCATATTATTCTTTGCTGAAGAGATATCTACATGACAGGAAATAGTGCTCCCATCTATTGCCGTTGCTAATGTATAACATTGTTGCAAAACTTTCTATAGTGTCAGTATAGGGTGCAGTTTGATAAGTGCCCAGTCAAAGAAATAAATAGTTATAACATTCAGAGAGATAGTTATTTGAGAGGTCTTATGTAGCCAGTACTGCAACTGACACCAAAAATGTTTTCTCTTAGGACAATCATAGAAATAATTATATAAGTCTGGTGCTGACATATGACATTTAACGCAATGATAAGTAACTGATTGTTTCCATAAGGAGAGGTGTTTTAGGGTAAGATAATCTTGGTAAAGTATACAAATTTGGGTTTCCCTAAATTGGGTGGAGAGAGTAGCTTTTTTACTTTTTCTAAACTACTTTTAATGTCCTGAATGGTAAGCTTCCCAATTCTTACTTTCCATTTATCTGCAGCAAAGTTTGGTATATTTCTGAGAGGGAGAAGGAGCCTATTCGAAATGCAACATGCCAAAGGCGATTGATCCCAATAATGAGAATCATCTCTTCTAAGATTATCTATGTAGTTTCTCACCTGTAAGTGGGCAAAAAAGTGGGTACGTGGTATATCAAATTGTCTAATTCTTGGAAGTTTTCAACAGTATAGAAAAATGAAGGGACTGGGAAAATGTTAGCTCAAAGACAAATAACTGGATAAAAGATAGGGAGCAACAAGTAGTAGTGAATGGATTATACTCAGATTGGACAAAGGTAATCAGTGGAGTCCCCCAGGGATCAGTACTGGGCCCTCTTCTTTTTAATATTTTTATAAATGACTTGGAGCAAGGATTAAATAGCGACATCTCTATTTTGCAGATGATACTAAGTAAGGTCATTAGGTCAGAGCAGGATGAACTTTCGTTACAAAGGGATCTGCAAAAATTAGAAGTATGGGCAGGTAAATGGAAAATGGGATTTAATACGGGAAATGCAATGTTCTACATTTTGGAAGTTAAAAATAAGAAGGCAATTTATTATTTAAATGGCACAAGACTTAGCCAAACACAGGGGGAAAGGGATTTGGGAGTAGAAATAGATAACAAGCTAAAGATGGGTGCACAATGCAGGGCAGCGGCTTCAAAGGCTAATAAGATACTAGCATGTATTAAAAGAGGCATTGATTCAAGGGAGGAAAGCACGATTCTATCACTATATAAATCCCTGGTAAGACCTCACCTTGAGTATGGAGTGCAGTTCTGGGGACCAATCGCAAAAAAAGATACTGCAGAACTAGAAAAAGTTCAGAGAAGGGCCACAAAGCTAATAAGGGGAATGGAGAATTTAAGCTATGAGGAGAGGCTAGCCAAACTGGGTCTGTTTTCTTTAGAAAAAAGGCGCTTGAGAGGTGACATGATTACTTTATATAAATATATTCAAGGCCCATATAAAGATATGGCAGAAGCTCTGTTTAGTCCAAGAAAATTGTTTGTGACAAGAGGTCACAATTTAAAGTTGGAGGAAAGGAGATTTAATCTCCTGCAACGGAAATGTTTTTTCACTGAAAGAGCAATAAAATTGTGGAACTCATTATCAAAGGAGGTAGTGAATGCTAATACCCTAGATACATTTAAAAATTGTTTGGATACATTTCTGTCTAGAAACAAAAATTCATGGATATGATTGCTTGTATTAAATGGGTCATCTTTTAGTGGGATTATTTAAGTTTAACTGGAGCTTTTTGTAAGTATTTTATATATTTGTATAGGTTGAACTCGATGGACTTCAGTCTTTTTTTCAACCTCATTACTATGTTACTATGTAAAGTTTTCCATTTACTTTAATTCCCATGTCCCTCCACAACAAGAAGGGGGAGACTCAGAACCCACTGGAAAATCTATGTTACCTACAAAAGGTATAAACTTGGGAGTTTGGTTTTTGGTACCTAGGAGACAGAGCTAGCCGTTATGCACGTAGGGAATCTCTGTAAAGCAGATGTTATTTGGTATGAGAAGGTAATTTAGAGGAGTTAGCGAATGGAAGACAGGTTAGGCAACTTCTTTCAAGATAGCATTTTCTAATTCTTGATGGCAGAAGTGTGAAATACTTCTGCTTAGTTGTATAGCTGAAGATGAATTAAACCCAAGCCATCATTCAAATATTAAAGGTGTAATTTCTTTGCTGCTATACGCGTTGTTGTTTTTTTATCTCTCCAGATAAAGGATTTAATAGCTTTATTGATCCTAAGTAAGTTATTTTTGGTAAGCAGGAAAGGTAATATTAATAGTAGACAAAAGGATACAGGGAAGGGTAACCATTTTTAACCAAATTAATCTGTCCTGATAAGTTTAGAGGAAGTTTTGCCCAATTATTTAATTGCGTACATAAGTTAGAACATTGTTTGGTTATATTAATGTCATATAAGCGTTGGGGATCAGCATATAACTTTATGCCTAAATAAGTAAGAGTGGAGGGAACTACTTTCAAAGGGTAAGAAGTGTTATCCCGTGGGTTTTTATATAGCCATAAGAGTTCCGACTTGGTCGTATTGACCTTATAGCTAGAAAAACTTCCAAAATCTTGTAATATTTTCAGAATGAGTGATATTTGGTTAGGATTTTCCACAAATAACATCACATCATTGGCTTAAAGTGCTAAGTGGAGCTGTGATCCTTGAATATGGATGCCTAGATAAGATCATATAAAAGTGCTAGGAGTTCAAGGGCCAAATTAAAAATTAATGAGGACAGAGGGCACACTTGTCTAGTTTCCCTCTGTAAATGAATATCTTCTGAGAACAGTTAGCAAATATGTTTTAATAAAATTGATATTCCATGCGTACTCCTTTAAAGTAGTCCGTGATTGGAAGAGCAGCAATAACAACATGGTAACAGTTAGCTGGAGACTGTGATTACCAGCCTGCCCGATATGCACAGGGTTTCTTTTGTTGCCAACGCCATTGTAACTATTGTGGAAGTTTTGCCGAGTTTTTCATGTGGTTAATTAATTCAAAGCATGTATTGCATTATTCAAGACCAGTGAGTGCTGTCTTCTATCTACTATACTTTTGAACACTGTTTGTGAGAGTACACCTGCCTCTGCAACTACTATATATGATGTTATCTCATCTCACATATGGCATACTAAGCCAGGAGGGATATAATAGGGGTCCCTATTATATTCCTCCTGGCTTATTATGCCATATGTGAGATGAGATAATGCCATCTTTCTTATAAATTATAAACTATATATTGTGTTAATAGGTCTAGCGGTGGTATAGTATACCAGCTGGTAGAAAGTTGCTTAAAATGTCATGCTCTATCTGAATCCCAAAAGAAAAAAATTTGAGTTCAGTGTCCCTTTAAAGGATTTGTCCAGGATGACAGACATCACTGCTCTCTCACAATTGGTTGTGTGACATCAGTGGGTACGTAGACGCACAAGCAAGTGATTGTGCAAATCTGGGAATATTGTCTTCCTGCATTTAAGTAAACAAGTCTGTACACAGGAGTTTGTACACATGAAGTTTTATTAGGTATATTCTAGCTATCATTGGCGGAGCTGTGTTATCTATGAGCTATTCTTGCTCCTGACTCCATAAGTTTATTTAGTTATACAATGCACTGTATAAATATTTTTTTTATTTTTTATTATTGTGAATGATTATTTATATGATTACCTAATTAGGTGTGTATGAAATACGGTCACATAATATTGTGGATGACATATTTATTCACTTTTATACACAAAGGGTGCACATTTGCTCAATATTTTGGCCATGTTTTTTTAGATTTGTTATATGGATGTGAACACAAATAATCTGATATTGAGATTATAATTGAGTTTGTGATTACAAGATTTGCCATGTCTTGCTATAAATGAACATACTGGGTGCGTTTGAACATGTTTTGAATGCACTGACAATTGGCTGCAATTGTTTTCCAATAGCCAACGTTGAGCCACAACTTGCCTAATTTGGAGCAGCCAATAAACTATTGAATTTTAAAGGGGAAAAAAAAAAAAAAAACCAACAAATAATGAAAACTATACACAATTAAACATTTTATATTACAATCCCAAAGTTCCCACTATCCCTTTAAAGGGACATGAAACCCAAAATATTTATTTTACGATTCAGATAGAGCATACATTTTCAAACAATGTTTCAATGTACTTCTATTATGAAGTTTGCTTCATTCTTTTGGTATTCTTTATTGAAGAAGCAATGCACTACTGGGAGCTAGCATAACACACCAGTAAGCCAATGACAATAGACACCAATCAGCATCTAGTTCCCAGCTCCTGAGCCTATCTAGGTATCCTTTTTTAGCAAAGGACACCAAGAGAGCTAAGCAAATTAGAAAGTTGTTTAAAATTGTATATTCTATCTGAATCATGAACACACATTGTGGGTTTTATATCCCTTTAAGCTTCAAGATGCAAAAGCATTTTAAGTGTGATTACCTACCTGCCCAATCCTTGAAAAGAACTGATATACCACAGAAGGTTTGCCATGAACTGAATCTCCAACACTATCCCCTTCTGACATTCTGTTTCTGTGGAAACAACACAACATTGTTACTAAAAGCAAGACGTGCAGATGTGAAGTACAATTGACAAGACACTTTTGTATTTTTGGCGTGCAATAATTTTTCATAAAGGAGCGTTTCCCTCTTCATATTTTCTGCTCAGGTGTGCAAAACGGAGAACCAGTTTTCCAGCATCAGGGTAAACATTGAATTGAATTGTGCACGATTCTGAACACAAGTATTTTTGCAATATAACTGAATCAGAAAAAAAAAAAAAAGTTATAAAAGTTCCCTGCATGTGCCCTGTGCGCCAATATTCAAACACAATGTTTAATCTGAGACCTGGAGATGGTGTGTACCACGCAAACCACTGCTGACCCTCTGACGATGACTGGAGTTTAAATGCTGGTGCACAGGAAATGTATTAGTATATTGCAACAATAATTCTATTCAAAATGGAAATAGTCATACGCATTTCACTTTTGACCTTTATTTCCCTTTAACTTTAAAGAGCATTTACCTATCATTTTGCTGCACGTTTAAATCTTCATCTCAGTATACTCTATTAAATACAATAGTACTTATTTATTTGTGTATTTTGATAGGCAATTTTGAATGATTTGGGGGTAAAACAAATATATTAGTCTACTCAATATTATAAAAAAAAAAAACAGATGTGCATGGGAACTACAAATCCCAGCATAGGACAGACTGAGGAGAGCTGCATGTCCTATTTATTTGATCACTGTTAAAGCTGTGCCATTGAGTGTGATGATTTCTGCATTGGGTCACACAGATTCAGTAGAACAGCAGGTTCTCAGACCGACTCTGCAGGGACTCAGGAAGACACAGTTCAATGATGCAGTTAAACTCTGGGTCCTTAGGCAGTCTGGTACTGCAAGGACATAGGAAGACACGTATGGATGCAGCAGAACTCTAGAACGGACAATGCAGAAACCCAAGAAGTTACAATGAAGCCTGCTCTTTTTTTAATTCACAACTATTTGTAAAAAAAAAATCTGCTTCTTCTGGCAAATCTAAAACATTGTTATTTTTTAGCTTATCTTCCATTTCACTGTACAAAGCAGAGCAAGGGAGGTTGGGTTCCTTCAGGATAATTAGGTGTTCAGTGAGCAAGACCTTAGCAACCCCCTCCACAAACACAATGCTGACATTGATGGACTGACATGTAAAAGAAAGTATGCTTGTATATTGATAAACCAGATTTTACCAAGGCACCTGGATATCTGACCCTAGAATTTCACCTTCATTTCCACACTACGATGGGATTGTTTTAGCCTTGCATCTTATTACTAATTTGCACATTAACATGAAAACTGCAATTAAAAGCACGAGATGCAGATATAAGTCAGAGAAGCCCCCAGCTAGAGTGTCCATACATCACTGGTGAACGCAGTGCTCAACTTTAAAACACCACTCTGCAGATAGAGTGCACCTTCTGTAAGTGGCCACTCCCCAGAAAATGAATGCCCTGTGAGATGCAACTCTCCAGAAAGAACTCACCCTGCAAGAGCTGCCGCTATGCAGACAGAGCGCACCTGCTATAAACCATAACTGAGCAAAGCAACCTTCTTAAAGTGAATGTAAATTTTGATGTTTAAGTGCCCGGTTTTTAAAACTTTGATTAAAATCAGGGGCACTTTAATTCATCAAAATTTACATTTCACTCCTGTTGTGACAAAAAAACTTACCTTTTAAACTTCACAGCAGCTGCTGCTTCCTCCGGTCTCACAAGCCATTTCTGATGTCAGAAATGATTGATAGGTCATCCTCCAATCACAGATTCCCCCCCGGGGGATTCAGTGTCTGATTCACTGCTGTGATTGGAGGAAGCCAGATACCTCATTTTAGACCCAGGAAGAGGCTTTGAAAAAGGTGGAGGAAGCTGGAGCTGCTGTGAAGATTAAAAAGTAAGTTTATTTTCACAACAGGAGTGAAATGAAAATATTGATGAATTAAAGTGCCCCTGTTTTTAATCAAAGTTTTAAAAACCGGGCACTTTAGCATCAAAATTTACATTCACTTTAAGCATACAGAGTTGAAATGTATCAGTCACTGATTAGGAGTATGGTTTCATAAAGGCTGGAGAGACTGGTCCTCTGTGCTTAAAGGGATAGGAAAATCAAAATTTAACATGCATGATTCAGATAAAGCATGTAATTTTAAGACATTTTTAAATTCCCTTCTATTTTCAAAATGTGCTTTGTTCTCTTGGTATAAAGAATATGCACATATCCTGCACTAGTGGGAGTTAGCTGCTGATTGCTGCCTGCACACATTTGTCTCTTGTGATTGGCTAACTAGATGTATTCAGCTAGCTGCCAGTAGTGCAGTGCTGTTTTTCAGCAAAGGATAACAAGATAATGAAGCAAATTTGATAATAGAAGTAAATTGGAAAGTTGTTTAAAATAAATTGCTCTATCCAAATCACAAAATAAAATTTTGGGGTTTCCTGTCCCTTTAAGAATGTTAAACCAATGTAATACCTTTAGACAATTATGTACACTCACATTAGCAGGAACGCTGGCACATCTAGCAAACCAGTTTTTTCATGCACTTAAGTGTAATTATTTTATTGATTTGGCCTTTCATATAATTATTAAATGAGCAAGAAGGGAGCTATGAGGGGTGTACACGTGTGTATATATGCTTGTCATTTTTTTGTTATACAATATGTATTATAAATATTTAGAGGTGGAAATCTATCACTAAAGTTTAGTCAGGGGACGTAGAGAGAAACACTTACTACTCCACTGAATGTTAACTATATACGTTTCCACTGCAATTTAAATAATAGATTGGGACTATATAGATAGCATAGATTATATACTTAATGTTACAGCGCTGCACAATACATTAGAGATTTATAAATAAACAAAAATAATAATAAGAGGAAGTTGTATATACAGGGCTGCAAATTTCTACCAGTCCAGAACTAATTAAAAATGATATATATATATATATATATATATATATTTTTTTTAAAGGATTTTTGCCCTATACACAATATTGAGTGGACTAGTCCAAAAAAATACAAAATAAAATACAAAAAAAAGCAGCACCACAAAAAATGCAGGTACAAAACCCCTTATCCAAACTACTGGGACTGAAAAATATTTGGATTTTTGAATATTTGTATCTGGGATCATGTGTACATGTCATAATTCAGCTTATAAATGCAACCTAAAGGCATTTTTTTTCTTTTTAATATTTTTGTATAAGCAGTATCATCAGAAAGATAGTCCAGTACTATAACCAGAAAGGTAACAGTTGTTGTTTTAAATAAATATAGACAAGCAATTGCATTTTAGAATACCAAAAATGGATCTCAGAATAATTCTGGATCTTGGAATTCCAGATTTGAGGATTTGTACCTCCAAATCTTTATTCTGCAGGATGAAGCAAAATAATGTTTCAAGCTTAAAGGGAACACTAAAGTCAAAATAATCTCTTAGGATTCAGATAGAACAACAGTTTTAAGACACTTTCTAATTTACTTTTTTATATTCACACTTTCCGGGGAACAAGATCCTACTGAGCATGTGCACAAGCTCACAGGGTATACTATACTAGTCTGTGATTGGCTGATGTCTGTCACATGATACAGGGGGACGTAAAATGGGAGAAAAAAAAATCTACTGCTTATTTGAAATTAAGAGTAGGTATTAAATCATTGTCTTTTTTTATTATGTACTTGTTAATTATGCAATTCTACTGCATTGAGTGGTCATGACTACGGGCTGTTGACTAACAACATTGTTTATTTTGCTTCATCCTGCAGAATATAGAATTCCTCTTTAGCGCTGCGGAATCTGTTGGCGCTCTACAAATAACCGATAATAATAAAATATATTATTGCTGCTGTATTTTTTGGACTATTTATGGACAAAGTTTGTGCAATGACTCCTACAGATTTGAACACCTGACACATATTGGTGCTGGTTTAAATGGTTTATTGAGTGGGCTAGTAACTTTATATCTCTTGAATGGTGACAGACAGATATGCACAGATGGCCCTCGGTTTACAACGGTTCAATTTACACCGTTTCAGAATAACAACCTTTTTTCAGTCATGTGACTGTTATTGAAAAGCATTGAGAAGCAGTGCATTGATTAAAATAGCCAGTAGGTGGAGCTGTCCGCTTGTGTCGCAGTAAAGATATGCAAGCCAAGCACACAAGCAGGCTGAAATTAATTAGTGTAGCTAACTAGACCTGAGCTATCAAGCAGCTTTCAAAGGAACAATATCTTCCTGTCTATAAATCAGTCCAGATTGGAATGCATAGAAAGAACTGTTTGCAAAAAAATGAAAGTCTGTGTTGTGTGATAATTTTATTAGGTTTATAATGCTGTTTAGCATTTAAAGTCTTCATTTCAAAGCTTTAAAAATAATGTATTAGGTGTTACTTATGCCAATTTTGAGAGGGGCCTGGAACCTAACTCCCTCACTTCCCATTGACTTACATTATAAACTGGGTTTCAATTTACAACGGTTTTGATTTACAACCATTCCTTCTGGAACCTAACCCCGGCGTAAACTGAGGGCTACCTGTATACAGTTAATTTGCTGAACGGACATTCAAGTGCTATGGAGAATTACAGTAGCAGAATAGCTACTCGCCATATTATTGTTTTTCCTCCCATTTCTGCAGCTCTCTTCTAAGCTATTCTCTCATTTTAAAGTCATGGCCAGTGATGTTCTGCATCGTCACACCTTGTACCCTGTGACACATTCACAGACCAGTGACACTGTTGTCTTCTTCACAAGCCATATCAAGCACTTGAGTTTAGAGAGCACAATACAGAGCAGGGGCTAAGCATTTTTGCAGAGGGTACACTTCTCTTTATAATTCACAAGGCTTTTTAATGCTATTTTTATGAACCTTTTAAACTGTGTAAAAAAAAAAGCTCTTCTACTTTCTAGTGTGCGAGACAATCCAAAGTCCAGCTGTCAAAAAGCCAAGTCACTGATCTGTGTAAGTGCACTGCTTCTGCAACACCACGTGTGTACCAAGATGGCGGCCCCCAGTATAAACATGCAGAGATTTACCAGCTGGCTTCTGTAATGGGTTAATAAAGAGAGCTGAAGGCACAGGAGGAAAACGGCATGATCAGTAGCATTCAGCAGTTTAATGTGCATTTAAAGGGACACTCAAGTCAAAATAAACTTTTATGATTCAGCTAGAGCAGCAGTTTTAAGACACTTTCCAATTTACTTCCATTGTCAAATTTTGCAGTCTTTTTATATGCACACTTTCTGGGGAACAGGATCCTACTTAGCATGTGCACAAGCTCATAGGGTATACATATACTAGTGTGTGATGGGTTGATGGCAGTCACATGATACAAGGGGACGGAAAATGGGAGGAAAAAAAATTGCTAGAAAAAAAAAATAAAAAAAAAATAATCTACTGCTTATTTTAATTTCAGAGTAGATGTTAAATCATTGTCTTTTTATTATGCACTTGTTAATTATGCAATTCTATTGCAGTTAGTGGTCCTTTAAGGGTTCAAGCAACAATATATTTTTCTATCAGCAAATACAAAATTAGATTAATTTAATACTTATAAATTGTGTATCAGATATCCACAAAATATTTGCATACAAAAATGCAAACAAGATGCACATCCCTTCCCCTAAATACATTTATTTACCCATATTAGCTATTTGCACAATTTCAGTAAATTACAATTTTTAAAACTCTGCTGACTTCCTTCCTTTTAATGCCATCTATATCACAGAATAATGATAGAATACTATTTTCTGCTCACTTGCAATACAAAGGGATACAATCTTATTTGTATCAACAGTGGGGAAACAAACAACAGAAATGCAGCAAAGCTGCAGCTGCCACATGACACGTGCGGACGTGCATCATCAGCAGAAAACTGAAACATCAGTGATCTAGAGAGAGTGAGGAACTGGTGCCTGTACTGATATAGTGCAACCTGTAACGTTACATTGTATCACCCGGTGCCTGTACTGATACAATGTAACGTCACAGGTTGCACTACATCACCCGGTGCCTGTACTGATACAATGTAACGTCACAGCTTGCACTACATCACCCGGTGCCTGTACTGATACAATGTAACGTCACAGGTTGCACTACATCACCCGGTGCCTGTACTGATACAATGTAACGTCACAGGTTGCACTACATCACCCGGTGCCTGTACTGATACAATGTAACGTCACAGGTTGCACTACATCACCCGGTGCCTGTACTGATACAATGTAACGTCACAGGTTGCACTACATCACCCGGTGCCTGTACTGATACAATGTAACGTCACAGGTTGCACTACATCACCCGGTGCCTGTACTGATACAATGTAACGTCACAGGTTGCACTACATCACCCGGTGCCTGTACTGATACAATGTAACGTCACAGGTTGCACTACATCACCCGGTGCCTGTACTGATACAATGTAACGTTACAGGTTGCACTACATCACCCGGTGCTTTTACTGATACAATGTAACGTTACAGGTTGCACTACATCACCCGGTGCTTGTACTGATACAATGTAACGTTACAGGTTGCACTACATCACCCGGTGCCTGTACTGATACAATGTAACGTCACAGGTTGCACTACATCACTCGTCTGCAATACTTAGAGGTGTAGAGTTTGGAAAGAGAAAACAGACAACTTCAGGGATGATGAGTCACTAATAATAACTTATGCTAGATAAGAAAGTGGCACAAACAGATGTGTGAGTAACATAGTAACCAGAGCATAACACGTGTATATGGTACAGATCAGGCAGTGATAATGCATTTGTGACAACACATAATTCCCAATTAATATTAATTTACATGTGTAATTGCTTTGTTTATATATCTACTGATCCCTACAATGTAAACAATTTGACATGAAACATTTTCCTTTCAGGATTCAGATAAAGTATACAATTTTAGGCAACTTTCTAATTTACTCCTATTATAATTTTTTCTTTGTTCTCTTGCTATCGTTAATTCAAAAGCAGGAACGTAAAGCTTGGGAGCTAGCCCATTGTAGGTTCAGCACCCTGGATAGCACTTGCTTATTGGTGGCTACATTTAAGCCACCAATAAGCAAGCATTATCCAAGTTCTGAACCAAAAATGGGCTGGCTCCTAACATCCCTGCTTTTTAAAATAAATATAGCAAAAGAACAAATAAAATTAAATAATAGGAGTAAAATAGAAAGTTGCTTAAAAATTCATGCTCTATCTGAATTATTAAAGAAAAAAAAATGGATTTAGTGTCCCTTTAAACAACTTTCTAATTTACATCTATTATCAAATTTGCTTCTGTCTTATGGTATCCTTTGTTGAAGGAGCAGCAATGCTCTACTGGGAGCTAGCTGAACATATCAGGTGAGCCAATGACAAAAGGCATATATGTGCAGCCACCAATCAGCAGCTAGTTCCCAGTAGTGCATTGTTGCTCCTGAGCATAGCTAAGTTTTCTTGTCAAAAAAGGATACAAAAAACCCCCAAAAACAATTCAAATTAGATAATAGAAGTAAATTGGAATGTTGTTTAATATTATATGCTCTTTCTAAATCATGAAACAATTGCAAGTTTACTGTTCTTTATTTTTTTTTAAGAAGAATAACAGAATTGTATCTTTGGCCACAAGATCTGTTCAGCTAGGTCCCTATAGTGCATTGCTGCTCCTTCAAGAAAGGATACCAAAGAGAACAAAGCAAGTTAGATCATACAGGTACATTGGAAAGTTGTTTAAAATTGCATGCTCTATCTGAATAATGAAAATGTAATTTTGACTTATATAGCCTAACTTATATAGTGCTCTTATTCAAACATACAAGATATTTCTACATGCTCTGTCAGTTTTATGTAGCAGATACATTTTGACAGATCATACTTGAGATATTTCCTGGCAACAGGCTGTGGGGTAGAGGAACCAGCATACATATGACTTTCAGTATAACGGTAGAATATAAAGCTACTGGGATGTAGAGTGTATTAGTAAATATAAGTCTAAAAAACAAAATGTAAATAAATGCTTTGCCGTTTTGAGTAGAAGCATTTTTGCAATACATGTTTATGCCAGCCTTTAGGGGCCAGAAAACCCACCAAATAATGTTATATCATTCTTCACATAGTGCAGAATTATATGACATTAGCTTAGCGCCAGCTTTCTAAAGCAAAGGATTGCACAGATATTTTTCTACAAAAATAAAAATTTTACAGAACGCCGCTCCTGGCTCTACTGAGCGGGTCTGTTTTTTTCCTAAGCGCATCGGACATGCTGTCTAGTCACAGCGTGCCCGATCGCGCTATTAAACTGAATGAAGCTAGCTCCCGCTCTGGTCAAGTAGGGGGAGCGAGCTTCATTCAGTTTAATGGCGCGATGTGACTAGACAGCGTGCCTGATGCGCTTAGGAAAAAAACAGACCCACTCAGTAGAGCCAGGAGCGGCGTTCTGTAAAATTCATTTTCGTAGGAAAATATCTGTGCAATCCTTTGCTTTAGAAAGCTGGCACTAAGCTAATTATTTGGTGGGTTTACTGGCCCTTATAAGCTAATTTATACATACACACACATACTGTGCAGCCACTTTATTAGGTACAGCCCTGCTGTGCACACAAATGGTTTGTTCCACTACATTGCACGTCATGTGACCACAGTTTTGGTATAAATACACCAGAACAACCTCCCTACTATCAGTTAAAGTGATGGTAAATCCAAGCGTATAACAAACACTAGGATTTACCATCACTAATAATCAAGTGGAGTTTAAGTGATGAGATATGTAAAACAGGGTGCTAAACTCACCCTTTCTGTGCCGTTGCACAGCGCTAAACTCAGACGGCTCCGGCATATCGCTCTTTTTCAATGAGGCAACGTTTGCACCTCTGAGCTAACAGCCGTGCGCATGGGGCGTATTATGGCCTAGGCCAACAAGGCCGGTGCCTAGGGCAGCAGATTTGGAAGGGGCAGCACATCTGTCCTATCCACTCTCTAAAAGCCAGCACACAGTACAGTGAACGATATAGTGCAGGCTTTTACAGAGAAGACAAGGCACATGGGCTGATTAAGGTCGCTCTTTACAGGCAGTGCTCCTTTAAACCGTTGCTTCATTTAGAGCCGCCAGCATTTTTGCAGTGGAAGCGTTCTTGGTGAAAAACTTGACCGGGGATATGCTTACAAGGTGAGGCTGGAGGAGAAGACCTTGTGCCGATATGCTGCCTCCCCTTATCAGCTGTGGTGGGTCTGTGAGCGCAGTGCGTATTGCAGGTCTTAGAAGCTAACAGACTGGATGCATCTGTGCACTGCTTAGATCAGCTTGTGATGTCTAATTAAACTCTCAGTGCTAATATATGTTAGCTACTAATAGCTAGCTTTCTCTGCATTCATGAACCCATGGAGTAAATAGTAAATGGACATTTAAAAGTTTAATTACTTGAATAATGGTATGTTGTTGCATGTAAAGGGCAGTGATTGTTTCTAAGTGTATTCTTCTTTCCCTCCATTCTTCTCTCCCTTCTTTCCCTTTCTCCCTCCCTTCCTTGCTCCCTTCTTTTACTCCTTTCTTTCCCTCGCCACTTTTCTCTCTCTCCCTGCTTTCCTTTCCCTCCCTTTTCTCCCCTCCCCTTCTTTTCTCTCCCTTCTCTCAGGGAGAAAATGGTATGAGATGCGTGCAATTCAACCCACCTGTATGCAAGTGTTTTGCTAGCCCATTTTCTTTTGAATTGTTATGAAAAAAAAAAAAAAAAAAAACCATTTTACACACTGACCCAAAAAAATCTTAAGGGCAAAAAAGGACTAAAAACTTTGAGGGGGGCAACAGAATTTTGGGTGCCTAGGGCAGCACAAAACATAAATATGCCACTGGCCGTGCCTGTCAACTGACAGTATTCTGTATGCACGCATGGCTATTAGTTTAGAGGTGCAAGCGGCACCTCATTGGTAGAAGAGCGATGTGCCGTGGGCGGCCAGAGCTGCTGAGTTTAGCACTGCGCAACGGCACAGAAAGGGTGAGTTTAGCACCCCTTTTTTTTTTTTTCTTTTAACATATCTCATCACTTAAACTCCACTTGATTTTTAGTGATCGTAAATCCTAGTGTTTGCTAAACGCTTGGATTTACCATCACTTTAAGACTACAAACCATAGCGAGAGTGGGGTTGAGCAGTGATCTAATGGACTTTGAACGTGGCATGATAGTAGGTGTAAGACGTGCTGGACGAAGAGTATCTGAAACAGCAGTACTCCTGAACTTTTCACGTACCATAAGTTTCAAGGGTATATCGAGAATGGTTCAATGAACAAAAAACATCCAGTCTGTTGAGAAACAAATACTGGTTGATAAGAGAGGTCTGAGGAGGATGGCTAGACTTGTGCAAGCAAACAGACAGGCCACAATTTCACAAATCACATCAGAATTCAACCTTGGTGCTGAGAAAAACATACCGCAATGTACCACTAGGCGCACCTTGTTGCGCATGGGATACAACAGCTGGCAGCCACGTCAGGTTCCTTTGGACCGTCGAAGACTGGAAAAAGGTTTCTTGATCTGACAAGTCGAAGTTCCTAGTGCATGATGTTGATGGCAGGCTCCGAAATTGGCGAAAACAGCATGAATCCATAGACCGTTAAGGCTGATGAAAACTGTGCAAGGTCGTGGGGGTGGTGTTATGGTGTGGGAAATTTTTCCTGGCACACGTTGGGTCCATTGATACCCCTAGATTCACGTCTGAATGCCACAGCATACGGAAACATCTTTGCTGACCAAGTGCATCCATTCATGTTGATAGTTTATCCTCAGGCAGATGGTTACTTCCAGCAGGATAATGCACTGGTGCACAAAGCCTGCATCACTATGGGATGATTCATGAAACATGACAATGACTTTGCTGCAGTGGCCCACTCAGTCCCCGGATCCCAATCCTGAGCTGAAAAGGTCTATTCTATGAAGGCCTACACCTCCGTCAAATCTCCAGGAGTTGCGTGACACAATCATGTATGCATGTTAGGTACACAATACCTCCACAACATTTTCAGCATCTTGTTGAATTCATGCCTAAACTAATTCAGGCTATTTTGAAGGCTAAAGGAGGCTCAACATGCTACTAGGTAGCTGTACCTAATAATAATAAAATAAATATATAGATATATCTATATACAAATATATAGGGGCAGGGTGAAGTGTAGGGCACTCATGAGTGTCTTGTGGACTCTATAACAGGGTACCGGGACCAGGAAGACGCATGTGGATCTCTGGCGCCTGGGTTTGTTGATCCTAGTTTAAAACTGCAGAATCTGTTGGCCTCTCTACAAATAACAGATAAAAAGCAAAAAATGCTTCTAGCAAACGTTATATATACATATGCCCTATGCACCTCCAAACACGCATTGATTGTAAGAGGTTGCACATGGCATATGCTCCATGCAAAGTTAAAGCTTTTACTGAAACAAACTTCTAGATTACATCGCCATAGTAAATTTAACTTGGTAGTAAAAATAATACACTCTTTATTAAACACTATGATCTAACCTGAAATAATTAATTGAGATTTAATACTGCAGGAATAGGATATACACCCGAGTTGTGTTTGTTTACTTACCTAATAACACGACTGAATGTGTTAACCAATTCTTTATATTTAATAATTGTCAGATTTTACTTCATTCTTAAAGGGACATTAAAGTCAATAGCACAGCCCCAGCATACTATTTTGAGATACTTTGCACTGAAAATTGTGATTGATTAAAAAAAATCATTGCTTAATCACAAGTGGCAATTGCAGACAAACAGATGATCTGCTTGAGAATGTGTCCGCCTGCAGCTTGATAAATTCACCTTCTTTTAATTTAGTAAATTGCCACATCCTGGCAACCATAATTCCTAAAAATGTATTCCTTTAATTGTGTGTGTGTGTGTATTTATTCATTCATTCATATTCTCTCTCTCTCTCTCTCTATATATATATATATATATATATATATATATATATATATATATATATATATATACAAAATCTATTTACATACACCTTTTATTGTATCTAAAAAAAAAATGTTTGACAGTGATGCCCCTCATCTAGGTCACAAGGTCATAAAGTCAAATCATTAGTCTATCT
This sequence comes from Bombina bombina, assembly GCF_027579735.1. Lineage (NCBI taxonomy): Eukaryota > Metazoa > Chordata > Amphibia > Anura > Bombinatoridae > Bombina > Bombina bombina. The sequence continues at coordinate 46,225,944 of NC_069506.1, forward strand.
GTACACAAAAATGTCTTGATACAACTAGTGTTATTTTTACTTTACTGTGAGTTTTAGACGCATAATATCACTATACTTGCATTAAAATATTCATGTATTATTGAGATTGCATTTGAAAGAGCAAAAATAATTGTAACATTTTTTTGAGGAGGTGTCTTTCGATGAAAAAGTTAAAATTGATGTTGCTTTAATATTGATATACAGGGAAAGATCTAAAGTCTTGACAGTCCAGGACTATTGTGTGTATATGTATATATCTGTATACACACACACATATATATATATATATCACATTTATCAATACAAGGCCTAAGCACACCCCTTGCACTAATGTAACCATGGACACATTAAGGAGGATTTGTAAAAGCACAGGCCGTGTGAATAAATCTGCTGTAATGGAGTATGTAATAAAACAGAGACCTTGACAAATGCCTTAAATAAAGAGATTGCAAATGAAAGAATTTGGACTGCAGAACCCTTTGTTAATCACCTACTGAGCATAGAGACATAACACATCTCGTTCTTCCTTGAACAAGCACATAGGCCATACATATACAGTTACAACCATCAACTAGTCAAAATCAGATTTATTATATAGCATCTGTAATATATACAGGTATATATAAAATGAAAAGAAAATTGGAAGAGCTGTAGACCCCCTTACAGAGGCATTGATGTCGTCGGGTCATGTAGTTTCTATACTACAGTTTACAATGGAGGAAATTAATCAAAGAACTACATTTCCCTTGATGCACAGGGGCATTCCAACTCACTTCCGCCTCCCCTCAGTGTGCCGACGAGGCAGGGCGAGGGTCTGTACCATGGGATAAGCGGTACTTTAGGTACAAAGCATTAAGACATGACTGTGTCTGTGCTTATAGTGAAGAACGGAGCGGTATTTTGCCGCTGCCTATCGGTATAACCAGAGCGGGGCTTACCTGTCTTGTCCTGCTGAAGTCGGAACTGCTGAGAGCTCGCAAAGCGAACACGTCACAGTCCCAGCCTACCGAGAGGCTCTGGCACCCAGGCAAAAGCAGCAGAGAGCCGAGCTTGCGATTACCGCATAATCGATGGGAGGATTCCTATGGGCTGCTGTGACCTGTGTCCCAGTTATCAATCAGCCAGGCATATTTTTTGTTGTTTATTGTAACAACTTATAAAAACACTACACACGTTATTTGTGGTAATGAAAACATTTTATGTAATTAAAGTAATAGGGTATTCACAATAGTGTTTGTTTTATTTATTCAAGGATATTTATGCAGGGATGATCATGTACAGAAGAAGCAATTACTCTTCAGAATTGTGAACTATGTCCTTCTTCACCAACTGTACTTTGTGAACCCCTTTCAGCCTTTAAATATATACAGTACATGAAACCCCAAATAATTATTTCATGATTCAGATAGACTATACTACAGTATGTTAAACAACTTCCCAACTTACTTTTATTATCAAAATTGCTACATTCTCTCTGTATCCTTTGTTGAAGGAACAGCAAGCAAGCTGAACACAAGTGAGTCAATGACAAGAGTAACTTAGATAATAGATGTAAACTGAAAAGTTGTTTAAAATTGCATACTTTGTCGGAATCTTGAAAGTTTAAAGGGGCAGTAAACTTACATACTAATGCTATATAATTCTGCACATAGTGCAGAATTATATAACATTAGCCTATCGGCACATTTATACTTTCAATTATTTTAGAGAAATTGTATGTAAAAAACTCATTTTACCAGAACGCCACTCCTTGCTCTACTAAGTGGGTCTGGTTTTTACACAGCGCATCGCAGTAACACTGTCTAGTCACAGTGTGCCCGGTCGCACCATTAAAATAAATGTAGCTCGCTCCCGCTCTGGTCTAGTAGCGGGAGTTAGCTACATTCATTTTAATGGCACGACTGGGCACACTGTGACTAGACAGTGTTACTGCGATGCGCTGTGTAAAAACCAGACCCACTTAGTAGAGCAAGGAGTGGCGTTCTGGTAAAATAAGGTTTTTACATACAATTTCTCTGAAATAATTGAAAGTAAAAAATGTGCCAGTAAGCTAATGTTATATAATTCTGCACTATGTGCAGAATTATATAACATTAGTATGAAAGTTTACTGCCCCTTTAATTTTAACTTGAATGTCCCTTAAAGGGATAATAAAGTCAAATTTAAACTTTCATGATTTGGATAGAGCATGCAATTATAAACAACTTTCCAAGTTACTTCTGTTATCAAATTTCCTTAGTTTTCTTGGTATCTTTTATTGAAGATTAAAACTAGGTAGTCTCATAAGCGCTCTGGAGTGTGCACGTGTCTTTAATACTCTATGGCAGCAAAGTTTTGCAACATTGTATAACAAAGCTACAAATAATGTTGCAAAACACGGCAGCCATTGAGTACTAAAGACACATGCACACTCCTGAGCTCTTATGAGCCTACCTAGTTTTACTCTTCAATAAAAGATACCAAGAGAACAAAGCAAATGTGATAGAATAAATTGGAAAGTTGTTTAAAATTGCATGCTCTATCTGAATCATAAAAGTTTACTTTTGACATTACTGTCCCTTTAAAGTTTTAAAGGGACATAAATACCTTTATAATGCATAGATATGTTTTTATAAAAAGAGAGTATACCTAGTTTCCAATATTTAATTATTCTAGTATTATGAAGCTCAATTTACAAGCTTTAAGGTGCTTGTGAGGAAGGTTTGCACATGAGATCCTGCAACCACAGTTTTAGAAACACTTGATTCTCTTTACCACCTCAGACGATCTACCCCGGCTCTCACATGATTGGCTGAGCAATATCAGGAGGCGGGTTTGCAAATGAGAGTGCTTGTGCAATCTTAAAGGGATTTTAAAAACTTTGAGGTGGTAATTTAAAATGATAAATAGTATATTAAAAAATGTCCCCTTTTACTGTAATTCCATTCTGAAATTAATGTTAAAAATGGAAGTTCAGAACACTGTTATATTCCACACAGCCATTGGCTGCACACTTTAGTGACCTAATTATAACTGTCTCTAATTGGCCACAGCAGGGAAGGTAACCTAAGTTACAATATGGCAGCTCCTATTGTTTTATAGACACTAAAACTTTACACTTATTTTGTCAATATTTAAACAGCTAATGAAACTTTAAAAAATAAATCTACATGTTATTCTCAGACTAATCTTTTCTTTTAATGCATCATTCCATTAGCATTTATTTTGTGTCTAATGCCCCTTTAAATTTCATCAGGCAATGCTGCCCTGCTGATAACGAATATGGATGGACAGATTACCTGACTGGAAACATGTTTGCCCACATCTTCAAAACTATACCTGAGTATATAAATTGTATATGTTGTATGCTAAAGGTATAAATAATGTTGACTATTAAATTATGTTCATACAGGTACAGCCACTTATAAACATTTGACATTAATAAGCAAGACATTTAAATATCAATGGTTTGTATCTGTTTTTTGAAGAAAATAAAAATATACATATTTTATACATCTATGATGGATGTGGATCAATCTATTCTTTATCTACTTACAGTGGTCTATTGTGTGTTAGCTTTTGTTAAAGGGGGAAAAATGCAATTTTTCTACATCTGTAAGAAATAAAGGATGTGCTACACATAAACTTTCATAGATAAATAAATAAACAGACAGATGGATTAGAAAGAGCTAATTACTATAGGCATTCTTCAATGTCACAAACAAATCTCCAATAGGGTAGGATGGTTTAAAGTAATGGTAAATTCAAGCGCTATAACAAACGCTAGGATTTACCATCACTAAAAATAAACATTAGTTTCAGTCATCATTTACCACAAAAACGCTGTTAAACTCACCCTATCTATGCGGCAAGTATATCGCTAACTCAGCGCCTGGGGCCGCTCACGGCACAGCGCTCTTCTCCAATGAGGTGTTATTTCCACTTCTAGCTGTGCTAGGATGTCAGTTGACACGCACAGCTATTGGTCAAGAGGTGGAAATGTCACCTGATTGAAGAAGAGCGCTGTGCCGTGGGCGGCCGGAGGCACTGAGTTAGCGATCTACTTGCCGCACAGATAGGGTGAGTATAACAGTGTTTTTTTAGTAAGTTATGACTGAAAATAATGTTTATTTGTAGTGATGGTAAATCCTAGCATTTTTTTTATATGATTGGATTTACCATCACTTAAGTAGAAATTTCACACTATTCAATAGAGATTTCATTTGATTGATTCCTGTGTCAGTCATGTAGGTTTACTTCTGTTCTTGACAAACCTGACCCCATAAATAAAATATAATAATCTTCTTTTTGTGCGGCTGCTATTGGTTAATAGCAGTAATACTAGCTACTACTTTATTTATGTTTAAGCTGCTGTCCAGCTGATTCTCTGCTGCCTTTCAAAAAAATTCCCCTTAGGAAATAGCAGACAAATGGATTTTTGTCAGCAAACTCATTACAAACAACCCTATGGTCAGATATAGGACAAAAATAAATGACTTTTCGTTCTAAACATTTTTCTTTCGTCTGTCCATATGTATAGGTTTAAGCTTGAAATGCAGAAGATTTTAAATGCTGAACTAGAACTTAAAGACAGTCTAGTCAAAAATAAACTTTCATGATTCAAAAAGGGGCATGTAATTTTAAACAACTTTCCAATTTACTTTTATCATAAATTTTGCTTTGTTCTCTTGGTATTTTTATTTGAAAGCTAAACATAGGAGGTTTATATGCTAATTTCATAGCCCTTAATGGCTGCCTCTTATCTGAATGCATTTTGACATTTTTCACAACTAGAGGGCATTAGTTCATGTGTGACATATGGATATCATTGTGCTCACTCACGTGGAGTTACCTAGGAGTCTGCACTGATTGGCTGAAATGCAAGACTGGCAAAAGAACAGAAATAAGGGGGCAGTCTGCAGAGGCTTAGATACAAGGTAATTAAAGAGGTAAAAAGTATATTAATATAAGCGTGTTGGTTAACGTGAAAGTCAATCCTAGCGTTTCTGAAATGCTAGAATTGACTATTGAAACAAATAAAGGGAACTTTCATTCATGAAGTATAACATATTTCATGCAGAAAGCTCCTTTATTTTTTCAAGCAATCACCATTCTTAGCTACTCAGGCAGCCCACGGCAAAAATGTATTTTGCTAAGAGGTAACTTTTTCGCCTCTTAGCAAATAGCGTGCAGGAAATCCGGCTCCCATGGGCGCCAAGCTGGATTTCCCGCACGGCTATTGGCTAAGAGGTGAAAACGTCACCTCTCTAGCAAAACAGCGATCTGCCATGGGCTTCCTTAGCAGCTCAGAATCGCGATTGCTTGAAACAAATAAAGGAGCTTTCTGCATAAAGTATGTTATATTTCATGAATCAAAGTCCCCCTTATTTGTTTCAATAGTCAATTCTAGCGTTTCAAAAACGCTAGGGTTGATTTTCACTTTAAGCAAAACTGGGGAATGGGTAAAAAAAAGGATTATCTATCTTTTTAAACAATAAAAAAAATCTGACGTAGACTGTCCCTTTAAATTCTGGAATTCAGTTTCTACTCAGCAAGTTTAGGGCTCTGCACAGGACATACATTGACTCCACCCACCCCTCCCATTACTACACTGCTCACAAGACCTCTCCCCTCCCTGTAATGCAAAGCCTCCAGGACAGGCGTTTTAATTAAAATAGGAGGTTTGCCTCTTTCATAAAGAGGTCTCATATCTCTCTGTATATTATGGAGAGCAAAAGAGGGAAAGTTTTCCATCCCCATTAGTTTAAAATACAAATATGGTGGGAAGTTGTTCTGTACAGCAACACTGTAGTGGCCACTTTAGAAATCACGCCATCATACCAGTTTCCTTAAACTGTGAGCGCTTTTTGCAGGGGGCACACATAGAAGCTAAACAAAATGCAGGTATAAGCTTGGCTTCACCTGGCCCCCCTGTAGCGATGCCACACTTCTGATTGCAGAGCCAGACGGGCCCCCTCAAGGCATGGGCCCAATCTCTATTGAGAGATCTCCAAGACCCCTAGCATTACACTTTATTTACAATTCCAACAAAGTAGTTGGGCAGGATACTGTTGTAGCACTCTTCCCTTAAATGTGGAGGATCAATGCATGTGCAGGTATGACAAATTTAAAATTCAAACTTTATTATGTCATCTAAAATGGGTTGCAGTGAAACTTAAAAACAGTTGCAGCAAAATAGCCTATACTCAGTAGACAAATTATCCTAATATGAGTAGTATAACATCTGAGTTATTTGAATATGTTTACACTAGTTAATACCCAAGGATCCAATAGTCTGTGTGCCTTACACTTATATGGCACTCAATAAATCAGAGTAACTAGAAGGTACAGCTTTGTATAATTCATTATACCTATCCAGATTTCACAGTACTGATCAGGATATTGACAAAATAGGGTGCGTATACTACTCACTGTGATTGAATCTCTAGGGGGCAGTAAAAAAGAGATTTTAAGATGATAACCCAGAGCAGATTTCAAATATAAGTTAATTATTAACAACACATATTCTCAAACATGCACAAAGTATAACTGTGCATACAGTGAGAAAATATAAAAATATATATAGTGGCACTGAATCTAACTCTCATGCGTGTCAGTTGTAAGTAAGTAATCACTCAGATGTTATACTACTCATATTAGGATAATTTGTCTACTGAGTATAGGCTATTTTAAATGACATAATACAGTTCGAATTTTAAATTTTTCATATCTGCACATGCATTGATCCTCCACATTTGAGGGAAGAGTGCTACAACAGTATCCTGCCCAACTACTTTGTTGGAATTGTAAATAAAGTTCATGTTTTGATACTAAGCACCTGTTAAAGGGACACTGAACCCAAATTTTTTCTTTCGTGATTCAGATAGAGCATGCAATTTTAAGCAACTTTCTAATTTACTCCTATTATCAAATTTTCTTCATTCTCTTGGTATCTGTATTTGAAATTGAAGAATGTAAGTTTAGATGCCGGCCCATTTTTGGTGAACAACCTGGGTTGTTATTGCTGATTGGTGGATAAATTCATCCACCAATGAATAACTGCTTTCCAGGGTCCTGAACCAAACAAATAGCTTAGATGCCTTCTTTTTCAAATAAACATAGCAAGAGAACAAAGAAAAATTGATAATAGGAGTAAATAGAAAGTTGCTTAAAATTGCATGCTCTATCTGAATCATGAAAGAAAAAATGTGGGTTCAGTGTCCCTTTAAACACTCCCAGCGTATAATAATAAACGCATTACATAAATAGTGTTCCCTCTACATTATTAGAGTAGTTACATTGCTCTCTTTTCCCCCCCTGCCATTACACCCCTGGAGCCCATTTATCAAGCAGTGAGCAGAAAACGCCTATGGAGATACCAAGGCACCGTGAATCCTCCAGAAACCCTAAAGGGGCATATAGTCAAAAGTATAGAGGCCACTAATAATTGCCAAAGACCTACTAATTAAACATTTACCTATATGTGTAAATTAATATACATCCTATATTATAAAAGACAAGAGTTTGTCTGAAGCCGTCATGCGCAGTTCAGACAAACTCTTGCCGCTGATCGCACGCGCACCCTTGGCCAGCTGTTGATACTTCGCACGCGCGCACTCTCGCACCCACTGATGTCAGCACTTTGACCCCTGCTGAATGCGCACGCACCACCCTCGCACCCACTTAGCGTAGCTGACAAAACTTTCACCGCGACACATGAGATCCCCCTTGCAGAATGCGCACGCACCCTCGCACTCACATGCGCACGCGAACCCACGCGCACGCAACTAATCGTTGACATGAGATCCCCCTTGCAGAATGCGCACGCACCCTCGCACCCTGCGCACGCAAATAGCCGTTGAAAGCAGCTGATCAGAGACAGGGGACAGGGGAGAGGGAGACAGGGGAGAGAGGGAGACAGGGGAGAGGGTGAGAGAGACAGGGGAGAGGGAGACAGGGGAGAGGGGGAGACAGGGGAGAGGGAGATAGGGGGAGAGGGAGACAGGGGAGAGGGAGGACAGGGGAGAGGGGAAGGGGAGAGAGGGAGACAGGGGAGAGGGTGAGAGAACAGGGGAGAGGGTGAGAGAGACAGGGGGAGAGGGAGACAGGGGAGAGGGAGACAGGGAGAGAGGGGAGAGGGAGACAGGGGAGAGGGAGACAGGGGATAGGGAGACAGGGAGAGGGAGACAGGGGAGAGGGAGACAGGGGAGAGGGAGACAGGGGGAGAGGGAGAGAGAGACAGGGGAGAGGGAGACAGGGGGACAAGGGAGAGGGAGAGAGAGACAGGGGAGAGGGAGAGAGAGAGACAGGGGAGAGGGAGACAGGGTGAGAGAGGGAGAGGGAGACAGGGAGAGAGGGAGACAGGGGAGAGGGAGACAAGGGAGAGGGAGACAGGGGAGAGGGAGACAGGGGGAGAGGGAGAGAGAGACAGGGGAGAGGGAGACAGGGGAGAGGGTCGGGGAGAGATAGGGGAGAGGGAGACAGGGGAGAGGGTGAGAGAGAGACAGGGGAGAGGGAGACAGGGGGAGAGAGGGTGAGAGAGACAGGGGGGGAGAGAGAGAGACAGGGGGGGAGAGAGAGAGAGAGGGGAGAGAGAGAGACAGACAGGGGAGAGAGAGAGAGACAGGGGGGAGGAGAGAGAGGCAGGGGAGAGAGAGAGAGACAGGAGAGTGAGACAGGGGAGTGAGAGTGAGAGAGACAGGGGGAGAGAGTGAGAGAGACAGGGGGGAGAAAGAGGGGAGAGAGAGAGATAGGGCAGAGAGAGAGATAGGGCAGAGAGAGAGAGAGAATATAAAAAATAAAAATAAACCACACGGCCTGTGTGAACGGGCTTTAGGACTAGTATATATATTATATATGTCATTTTAAGGTGTTGTACGTACAACTCTCTGGAGTTTTGGGAATGTTAACAGTTTGAGTATGTATCACCATTATGTCACAGTTTTGTCTCACCATAACAATCACTATGTGTGATTGGAGCACATTAAGATTTCATTTGTAAAGTGACTTGACACCCATTTACAAACACTGATCTACAATGCTGCCACTAAGCCATCTGAAAAAAAAAAACTCCAAGATAAATGATAAGATTGCTGCTACATTGTGGCCTGTAAACAACTGCTACAGCTCACAGTACCACTGTTGAGGACCAGAGGATATTCAGGTAGTAAACTCCCTTATGGAACACTATTAAGCAACCATAAAAGCTGCAGCGCAACATTATTATAGTTTGAGGGTTGGAAAAATATGGTAACAAGGAACAATGCTGGTTACAGAGAGGAACTGAGATAAATTATGTAAATAAATGTTGAACAAATTATTTAAAATATAGAGTTGTCTAAACAAAATTTATCAAGCAAAACATTTATGGTTGGCAAATTTTCCCCAGATTTTATGACTGCCATAAACGGTGGCAATTTATTGCTAGGCAACGTTTTGGTGCACCTCCCAGCAGTCATCACTGTTACTAATAATATTGCGCATGCGCACAAGCCCTTTTGTGGCACGTAAAACGTGTGATCGCCAGGTGCCTGGTATCGATTGGTCTCTAGCATTTCCTCATCTCTCTCTCTCTCTCTAGGATCCGCCCTTGGTTACCGTGTGTTGTTGCTAAGCAAACATTTATCCAAGATGGCTGCGCCCAGCAGAGTGACCAAAACTTGTAATTACTACGTGGGAGAAATAAAAAAGCAGCTTCGGCATGGTAATACATGGAATGGACATGGAAACTGTAACTTGCGATGTTATACACCGCACAGAGATGAAGTCAGTAATTGAACTCTATTAATAAAGTGTGTATACTGTAGTTCAAATGACTACATAGCCCATACGGGAGTAATACACATTATATAAAGCTAAACTTTGCATTTGTGGAGATGTCAAACAAAACAATATACAGTTAACAATGTGGTTCTTCCATTTTTCTTTCATAGTTATAGTACGATACTTTATATCTTATTAAGTTTTAAAGGCACATGATACTGAATTATTTATCTGTTCTACCTTAAAAAGAATGCTTAAAATACATATTAACCAGTGAGCAATAGAGTCTGGGGACTTACTTTTAGTTTCATTTTAATATCACAGCTTTTACCTAACCTTTTACAGGCAAAACTATTTTTCACATGTTTAACTGCTGCTCTCTCAAACATATTTTACTAACCTATTTTTAAAGGGACATGATGCCCAAATGTTGAAGCACTTGAAAGTTGTGTAGCATAGCTGTAAAACGCTGACTAGAAAATATCACTGAACATCTCTGTGTAAAAAAGGAAAATATTTAAACTTCAAAATTTCTTAAGTATTCACTGTAAAGAATGCTAATCTCAGGATTTGCCACTGAGTGTGCATCTGGCATGTGAAGGGCACAGTCATGTTATTTATTTTCCTATTCAGTTTAAGGAAGTTTACTGTGAAATTTATGTGAAATTAAAATGCACTGCTGATGCTGATTGGATTCCCCCCCAACTTTCTGCTTTACAATAACTGTTCACAAAGCACTAACTCTTATGAGCTGAAAATATCTTTCCTTTTTACATAGAGATGTTCAGGCAAGTGCAGAGGGTTTTTGAACCAGGTGGGCATTTACTTTGAGATGTTACCTCAGGTGTTTCCCTCTGACAGAGCTAAGGTGGGATTTCTCATCTCATTACTCTCTGACACAGCTCTTGCCTGGGCTAATCCCTTGTGGGAGACTAATAAACCTGTGATTTCAAATTACCCTGAATTTGTGGCCTCCTTTCGAAGGGTATATGATGCTCCGGCTCGCACCTCCTCTGCTGCTAAACGACTCATGTCCATTCAGCAAGGTACAAGATCTGTTGCTCAGTATGCTATTGAGTTCCGTACGCTTGCCGCAGAGGTAGGTTGGAACAATGAAGCCCTTGTTGCCGAGCCTTCTTTCATGGGCTCTCTGATGCAATCAAAGACGAAGTTGCTGCCAGAGATTTACCAGAGGATCTCGAGGCATTGGTGTCTATTTGATCCTAATTGACATCAGACTCAGAGAGAGGTCCTCTTTCAAGGAGCGCTTGCGGAAGCCTCCTGTTCCATTGTCTCCTACGTGTTCGTTCCTACCCATGCCTCCCTCTCCTCCCATGCCTCCTGGTCCCGAGTCACCAGGTACTGCTGCGCCAATGCAGCTGGGATTCATGCGTCGCTCCGCGGCGGAGAGGGCCTTTAGGAGGAGGGAGGGGCTCTGCTCTATTGTGGGTTACAGGACCACCTTTTGAAGTCTTGTCCTACACGGCCGGGAAACGCTCACATCTAAGGTCCTGTCATGGGCAGACCTTGGGTGGTTTATCCTCGTCCCCGGAACCACTTAAGGAGAAACCTTTGGTCACGGTTGTCCTTTCCTGGGTGGACTCCTCCATAGTCACCCAGGCTCTTGTTGACTCCGGTGCTGCGGGCTAGTTCATTGACAGTGCTTTTGTATCAAAGCACTCCATTCCTGTTTTGCCTCGGTCTGTTCCGCTTGCTATTGAGGCAATTGATGGCAGGCCCCTTCAGCCCGCACTTGTTACTCACGAAACTGCTCCGTTGTCCATGGCTGTTGGGGCTCTCCATTTTGAAACCCTCCAGTTCCAGGTGATAAACTCTCCACATTTTCAGTTGTTCTGGGTTATCCCTGGCTCCAAAAGCACAATCCCAGTCTCGACTGGCGCAGTTCCGAAATTTTGTCATGGTCCCCGCAATGTATTTCCACTTGTGTTCGGAGACCAGTTAAAAGTCTTGTGCACTTCTTCGGTATCTCAATTGCCAGAGGAGTACCGAGAGTTCCTTGACATGTTTGACAAGGTGCGTGCAGTACGTTGCCTCCTCACCGGTCTTACGATTGTGCCATAGACCTGCAACCCGGAAGCCATTCCTCCTCGGGGCCGGGTGTACCCTCTGTCTGTTGCAGAGAATTGTGCTATGGAGGAGTATGTTGCCGATGCTCTGTTGCGGGGGATCATCCGCAAATCTTGCTCTCCTGCAGGGGCTGGCTTCTTCTTTGTGAAGAAAAAGGGTGGCGGTTAAGACCATGCATCGATTATAGGGGTCTTAACGTCTTACCATTAAGAATGCTTACCCCATTCCGCTTATTACGGAACTCTTTGACCGCCTCAAGGGAGCTACGGTCTTTACTAAACTTGATTTGAGAGGGGCGTACAATCTCGTTAGGATTAAGGAGGGCCACAAATGGAAAACAGCATTTTAACACCAGGAGCGGGCATTATGAGTATCTTGTAAATGCCCTTTGGCCTATGTAATGCTCCTGCTGTTTTCCAGGAATTTATTAATGATGTCCTACGAGATATGTTTGCAACAGTGTGTTGTGGTGTACTTAGACGACATCCTCATACACTCACCCACACTTGAGGCTCATCGGTTCTGATGTTACACGGGTACTTCAGAGACTACGTGAGAACAGCCTGTTTTTGTTAAACTCGAGAAATGTGAGTTCCATCAGACTCAAGTAACCTTCCTAGGTTATGTTATCTCTGTTGCAGGGTTCTCCATGGATCCTGACAAGTTATCTGCAGTGGCCTCGCCCAGTTGGTCTTCGGCCTATTCAACGTTTTTTTGGGGTTCGCCAATTACTATAGAAAGTTTATTAAAAACTTTTCTTCCTTGGTCAAACCTATCACAGACATGACCCGTAAAGAGAATGATCCACTCCATTGGTCACCTACTGCCATTAAGGCCTTTGATAGTCTTAAGACTGCCTTTGCTGCCGCTCCAGTTCTTGGCTCATCCTAACCCTGTCCTGCCTTACGTTCTTGAGGTCGATGCGTCTGAGACTGGAGTAGGTGCCCTCTTGTCTCAATATCCTATGCCTGACGGTTCTTTGCATCCGTGTGTTTTCTTCTCTAGGAAATTGTCCTCCAGCGGAGTGCAATTATGAAATTGGCGACAGGGAAATTACTGGCTATAATTTTGGCACTTAAGGAATGGAGGCATCTTCTCGAGGGTACTAGCGTGCCAGTGCTCATTCTTACTGACCCCAAGAATTTAACTTATCTTTCTGAAGCAAAACGTTTGTCACCCCGACAGGCAGATGGGGCCGCTATTTTTGTCTTGGTTTAATTATGTGGTCTCCTATCTGCCTGGTAGTAAGAATGTTAGGGCTGATGCCCTATTTCGACAATTTTCGCCTCTGTCCAAGGAGGGAGTCTGTACCTACTCCTGTTATACCTCCTTACCATATTTTGGCTACCATACATACTAATTTGACTTCTCCCTTGGGGGAGGAGATCCTGCTGCACAAAACCAATTCACCTCCTGAGAAAACCTAGTGGTAAGTGTTTTGTTCCTGAGAATCTTCGAACTAAACTTTTGCACACTTACCACTATCCTAAAGTCCGCAGGTCACCCAGGCAAGAACCAAATGATTGGGTCTGTCACTCGACAATTCTGGTGGCCAGGTCTTCGTTCTAATGTTGCTGCATATGTTGCCTCCTGCTCAGTATGTGCACAGAATAAGACTCCTCGACGTCTTCCTGTGGGTCTTCTTCAACCTATTGCTAATGGTCGAGCGTCCTTGGACACATCTTTCCATGGACTTCATTGTCGAGCTCCCTGTTTCCAGTGGCAATACTGTTATCCTTATGGTGGTTGACCATTTTTCTAAAATGTCACATTGCATTCCCTTGATGAAGCTGCCTACCGCTCAGGAGCTTGCTTCAATTTTTGCCCGGGAGGTCTTCCATTTACATGGGTTACCCAAGGAGATAGTGTCGGACTGGGGGTAGCCAGTTTGTCTCCAGATTTTGGCGTTTCCTTTTGTGCTTAAATGGGGACCCAAATTTCCTTCTCCTCGGCATATCACCCTCAATCCAATGGGGCTGTGGAACGGTCTAATCAAGCTCTGGAACAGTTCCTCCGTTGCTATGTCTCAGATCACCACAATAATTGGTATGAACTGTTACCTTGGGCCAGAGTTTGCTCGTAATAGTGCTATTAATGCTTCCTCCAAGTTATCCCCGTTCATGGCGAATTATGGGTTTCAACCATCCTTGTTGCCCGATTCATTCATGTCTCAGGGTATTCCGGCTTTGGAGGAGCATCTCTGGCAACTCCGTTCCACGTGGGTGCAGATTAAGGATTGCCTTCATTGTTCTATGCAGCGCCAAAAGTTCCAGGCTGATCGTAGGCGTCTCCCCGCACCTTCCTACCAGGTTGGTGAGAGAGTTTGGCTGTCCTCCCGCAACTTGAACCTTCATGTGCCTTCCAATAAATTGGCTCCCCGTTATGTTGGTCCTTTTCAAATACTCCGACGGGTTAATCCTGTGGCTTACGCTCTTGACTTTCCTCCTGCTATGCGCATCTCCAATATTTTTCATGTCTCCCTCTTGAAACCATTGGTTTGTAATCGGTTTACCACTGTGTTGCCTCGTCCCCGTCCTATCCTTGTTGACAACCATGAGGAGTATGAGGTCAGCAGCATTATTGACTCTCGTATGTCCAGGGGCCGTGTACAGTATTTGGTTCACTGGAGGGACTACGGTCCGGAGGAGCATTCTTGGGTTCCTCCTCTGATGTTCATGCTCCTGCCCTCCTCCGTGCCTTTCATGCCCGTTTCCCCCAATAAGCCTTTTGTCCTCCCGCGGGGGAGGGGTCGTTGGAGGGGAGAGTACTGTTAGGGTTTTTTTCCTGTTTTGTTTGCCATGTGCCTACTGGCAGCCATTTTTACTCATCTCTCTTCCTGTCTTGGTGGCATTGTGGGGGATGCTGCCTCTGTCATTGGCCTGCACTTCCTTTTAAGGCCAGTTTGTGAGAGCTCCTGTGTTTTACTGGCTGCCTGACGTTTTTCCTGGTTCCTGATCCCATGGCTTCGTTCCTGACTCTGCTATTTTCCTTGTTCCTGATTCCCGGCTCGTCTGACTATTCGCTTTGGCTCCCTGACTCGGCTCGTCTGACTACCAGCTCTGGTTTTGACTCCTTGCTTGTTATTTGACTTGTGGACTTTTTATTATTTTTTGCTATTAATAAAGGTGTGATTATTTTTGCACTTCTCGTCTGATTCCTGGCACCCTGACACCATGTTGGTGTTATAGCGAGAGGTTTAGAAGAATCACACTCTCACCTTCAAGATTCATCAACTAGGGTGCGAGCAGTATTTTACAACAGAAGACAAAGATGGCTGACACTCACTATTTTTTTGTGTGTTTTATTGTACATTTCAAATCCCGTTATGTTTTGAGGTCTTCAACCCTTTATGAATAATATAACTTCTCCTATTAATACAATGAGCATTTTCTCAGGTTCTCATTTCTTTCATGTAATTGGCAAGAGTCCATGAGCTAGCGACGTATGGGATATACATTCCTACCAGGAGGGGCAAAGTTTCCCAAACCTCAAAATGCCTAGAAATACACCCCCCACCACAACCACAATTCATTTTTACAAACTTTGCCTCCTATGGAGGTGGTGAAGTAAGTTTGTGCTAGATTTCTACGTGACATGCTCCTTCTCAGCGTGCTGAAGCCCAGGTTCCTCTCAGAGTGCAGTGAATGACAGAGGGATGTGAAAGGAGTATTACCTATTGAATACAATGGTCATCCTAACGGGGATCTATTTCATAGGTTTTCTGTTATCGGTCGTAGAGATTCATCTCCTACCTCCCTTTTCAGATCGACGATATACTCTTATATACCATTACCTCTACTGATTCTCGTTTCAGTTCTGGTTTGGCTATCTACTTTATGTAGATGAGTGTCTTTTTGGTAAGTATGTTTTCCTTTTATTTAAGACACTCTCAGCTATGGTTTGGCACTTTATATGTAAAGTTCTAAATATAATGTTTGTAATTATATTTGCCATGATTCAAGTTAATCAGTATATTTCCTTCTTACAGACTGTCAGTTTCATTTTTTGGGAAATGTATATATATATATATATATATATATAATATATATATATATATATATATATAATATATATATATATATATATATATATATATATAAAAAAGATGAGAGAACATTTTTTCTTACCTGAAAATTTTTCAAATTGACTTTCTTTTCTAAATTGCGGGCTGTTAGGCTTGCGGGAGTGCAAAATGCTACAATTTACTGCGTCATTCTTGGCGCAAGACTTTTTGGCGCGAGAATTAAGTTTGTTGACGCAATTTCGCCATTTCCGGGGTCTTAGTTGTCGCCGAGAGTTTTCACGTAGTTGCGTCATCTATGAACGCTCGTGTTTTGTTGCAGACCTTGGCGCCAAAAAATATTTTGTCAGTTGGTTGGCGTCATACTTGACGCCAGATTTTTGACATTATTTTAGTCCTTATTTCATTTTGCTTCTGGTTTCCAGAGGCTTATTTTGTTTGCATTTTTTTCCCATTTCTGAAACGGTCATAAAGGGGAAATTGATAATTTTGCTTTATATGTTATTTTTTCTATTACATATTGCAAGATTCTCAAGCTGACCCTGTATCAGAATCTCTACTGGAAACCTGCTGCCTGATGTCGGTTTCTACCAAAGCTAAGTGCATTTGGTGTAAACTTGTGGTAACTGTTCCTCCCGGCTGTAGTTTGTGCTAGTTGTCATGATAAACTTTCAAAAGCAGACAATATTTTCCATTAGTAATAATCCATTACCTGTTGTTGTTCCTTCAACATCTATTGTTCAGGATATTCCTGTTAATGTGAGAGAATTTGTTTCTTAATTCCATTCAGAAGGCTTTGTCTGTCATACCACCTTCTAATAAACGTAAAAGGGTCTTTTAAAACTTCTCATAAATTGATGAATTTTTAAATGACCAACAGCATTCTGATTTATCTATCTCTGATGAGGATCTATCTGGTTCAGAAGATTCTACCTCAAATATTGACACTGACAAATCCTCATATTTATTTAAAATGGAGTATATTCGTTCCTTATTAAAAGAGGTGTTGATTGCATTAGATATGGAGGAGACTAGTCCTCTTGATATTAAAACCAGTAAACGTTTAAATTCGTTTTTTAAACCTCATGTAGTTATTCCAGAGGTTTTTTCCAGTTCCTGATGCTATTTCAGATGTAATTTCTAGGGAATGGAATAGACTGGGTACTTCTTTTAAGAAACTGTATCCTTTGCCAACTGATAGATTGGAGTTTTGGGAAAAGATCCCCAAAGTTTAATGGGCCATCTCTACTCTTGCTAAACATACTACTATTCCTACGGCAGATAGTTACTTCTTTTAAAGACCTTTAGATAGGAAACTTGAATCTTTTCTAAGGAAGGCTTATATGTTAAGGTCATCTTCTTAGGCCTGCTATTTCTTTGGCTATGTTGCCTGCTGCTTCAACCTTTTGGTTAGAAACTTTAGCACAACAAGTACCAGATCATAATGTGTATAGCATTGTTAAGTTAATTCAATATGCTAATAATTTCATTTGTGATGCCATTTTTTTTTTATTTATTATTTTTATTAGAAATGCACAAGTCAGAAAGCATCAACCAAGGATTATTACATTATTATCAACCAATACAGCTTTAAGAATGATCTCAGAAATAATTCTCTTTCCTAGTTGAATGTACAGGGTGTCCCCAACGTTGAGGGTAATCGTGGGTGCCATCGACGTTAAGGCTTTATCTGTAATTAGTTGAGCTTCTTTCAGGTGGATAAAATAAATTAAACTAGTAACATAATCTAAACATAAAGAAAAAGGAAATTATAACAAAGTCCCTGTTGTTTATAACAAGCTTCCTCTGTTTTCCAGATGTCACTGACAAAGGAAAGTATCTCTCTCATATGAAAACAAGCGTTTTAAATGGTTATGGCAGTTCTGGCGGCTCTGCACTCTCCCTCTCCCAGGATGTTGGGTCTTATTCCACGGTGTAAGGTCAGTGGGTCTCAAAGTGAGTGTTTTTGATATTAACAAAACTATTTGTTTAGCGATCTGGATTTACTAACATGGTTGTTTGTGTGTGCTGTGGGGGGTAGATAGTCTCACAGGTACTCCTGCCAAAGTAGCTTAGCGTTCATTATAGTGTCAATTTTGTTACGGCATAAGTAACCATATGTCTCAAGGAAAATGATCTTCCACCTCTTCCACCCACATAACTTCGCTCAGGGTACTAGGTTTTTTTCCAGTGACGCGCTATTAGTTTTCTTGCACTGTTGAGTCCTATCTGTAGCACTAGTCTTTTCAGACAACAGGTAATTTTGGGTAGGTCATTTAATAGGGCAATATGTGGGGTCAGTGTAAATTCGGTGTGATTACTTCGTCTAAAATAGGATTCTACTGCATTCCAAAGTGGATGGACTTTTGGGCAATGCCACCCACATGTGGATTAAATTGCCATGTTTTCCACAGCCACGCCAGCATAGGCTGGATGTGTTGGGGTAAATGCTAGCTAATCTTTGATGGGGTTAGATACCATCAGAGAAGGATTTTAAAATTTAATTCTAATATCTCGGGGGATGTTGAAGATTTTTTGAGGGAGCTGAAAATTTTATTCCCATTTTTCTGTGTCTATGTTGTCCTTTGAGGTCGAGGTGCCATTTAGCTGTGTAGGGCGGTTAGAATATCTGTGGGGGTGTTTGTAAGAAGCTTGCGAGATATAGAGAGCGTGCCTCTAGGTATAATTCCGCTATGACACATCTGTTCGAAAGCAGTGGGCCTTCTCAGCAGATCCGACTTAAATGGGATGTATGTATGTAGTGTTGTAGTTGAGCGTATTTTAGCCATTTGGTGAATCTACCCCCTGCTAGATCTGCCAATTTATCTCTTTCTAATAGTTTGCCCGCTTCTTGTAAATTTGAGTAGAGGGATCGTATAGTCCCATTCAGTCAACCTTTTGAAACCTTTATCTAGGCCTCCCGATCATTTCTATATTTAAAGTTATTGTGAAGAGTGGTGATCTATAAGTGGTAATGTGAGGTTTGGTAGCAATTATGTGATCCCAAATTTTAAAAGTTGCTTATGGATTTCAAGATGCCGACACTGGGGAGGTCTAAGGTCTTTAGATACCCAACATAGGGCATGCACCAAAGGTGCCATTAGGATGTGTGAGTCTAATGTGACCCATACTTTACGTTCTTGCGCTCTATGCCAGTCTAGTATCCTTTGTAGTGTCACTGCTGGTAGTAGCTCTTCTATTCTAGGTAGCCTAAACCTCCATCTTTATTTAGTCTGTACATTGTTTTCCTATTGATTCGTGGTCTGCATTTACCCCATACGAACGCATTAAAGGCTTCTTGAATCCTGTTTATGTACCAGCTAGGTAGATAGAGTGGAAGGGTTTGTAAAATATAAAGGATTCTAGGTAGCTGTGGTCATTTTAATGGCTTGTATCCTACCCCCACCAAGATAGTGGTTTATTTGCCCATGTCTTCAGGTCGCGTTGTGTATTGAGTAAGAGTGTATTGTAATTTCTGTCAAATAATGTCTTCTGGTTGGCGAGAGGTGGATCCCTAGGTATTTTATGGTGTCTGATTTAGTCGAAGCGGGCAGATTGTCGACAGGGATTTAAATTTGGCACTTGGTAACGTAATATTCAGGGATCTCGGATTTTTGCTTGTTAACAAGGAAGTTGTGTACTTTCCAAACTCGTCAAGTTCTACTAGAATCTTTGGGATGGTTGTCAGCGGGGATGACACAGTGAACAAGACATCGTCCGCATACAGCGCGACTTTGTAAATCCTGTTTATTTATCAAGATCCCCTGAAATGCACTGATTCTGGCGTACTCGTGAGGCGAACACCTCCATCATTAGGATGAAGAGGGATTGCGGGATAGGGACAACCTTGGCGTGTGCCATTGTGTATTGGGGAGCCTATCTGACAGAATCCTGTTTACCTTTACTTTCCACACTTGGGTGAGTATATAGGTTGAAAATGGTGTTTATTATTTTTGGTCCGAATCCTATGTTTTTTAGTGTTAGTTTAAGAATTGCCAGTCTGTCCGGTCGAATGCTTTTTCTGCGTCTATGGCTATAAGCAACTGCCTCGATATTGTGATATTTTGTGTTTTCAATAAGTGTCAACGCACCCTGAGGGTGTTTTCCCTTGCTCTCGGCCCGCACAAAACCCACCTGATCCGTGTGTATATATCGTGCAGTACTAAGTTTAAACGATTCGCCAAAATTTTTCCTAGGTTTTTTAATATTATCAGTGGTTCAGGAGTGAAATTGGTCTGTAGTTGGCTGTTTCTTCCGGGGATTTGTCAGGTTTTAGGATCACCGATATGTGTGAGTCGTCGCTAAGGTGGTTATTCTCATCTAGAGCGTTGAAGTGTTTCAGTAAGTGTGGGGCTATCTATGTTCTTGAATGTCTTGTAATATAGGTTAGTAAGACCCGTCTGGGCCTGGGTTTTTCCCTGTGGGAAGGTCTTTGATAGCTTTCAATATTTCTGTTAAAGTTATAGGCCTTTCTAGGTCTGTTGTTTTGTGCCTGCGTAAGTTTGTTCAGATTGGCTGAATTTATGTATTCTATAATTTTTTGGGGTGTGTTCTGTGGAAGCATTAGTCTTTAGGTTGTATAGTTGATGATAGAAATTTTTAAAGTGCATAGCAAATGGCCTTGCTGTCGTGTATATGCTCTCCCGAGTGGGGTTCGCAATCCGTGAATGTGTGTGTGGTGAGTTCTGTCTTTGAGGTTATTTGCAAGGATTCTTCCTGAGCGATTTCCTTTCATAAAAGGTATTTCTTCCTAAGCTGTAAAGCCTTTCTCTGAGCTTCAGAGTAGAGTAGCCGTTTTAAGTTCATTCCTAGTGTGCTTTAGGTTTTGTAGAACGCTAATGTCAGAGGGTGCTGTTTTTATGTTGCATTTCTAGCGTGTGTAGTTTTGTTGTTAAAGAGTTTATTTGTGCGTTAAACTGCTTTTTGAGGTATGATTTATGCTTAATGCATTCGCCTCGAAATACAGCTTGTGAGCGTCCCATATGTAAAGGGGACGAGTCTCTGGTATTGCGGTTTATGTTGAAAGTATTCTGTCAATGTGGACGTCAGTTTTTTCATTGTTGGTGGATGGTGTAGAAGGTACGCGTCCAGTCTCCAAAGGAATGGTGTATTGGGGTGTCTGGCCACTCAAGTGTTATAGTTATCCATAGAGTGATCTGACCAAGCTGTAGGGACATTATCTGAGTCTAGGTAGTAATGAGAGTGTGATTGATCTAGATAAAGGTGATCTATTCTTGAATACATGGCCAGGGAAAGGAATAAAAAGTAAAGTTTCGCTGTGTGGGATGCTGCATTCTCCACGTGTCTATCAATCTCAAATGTCTGATACATTTAAATACTGAATTGGGGGAACGTGGCGATGTTTTGGTGTTGGCAGAAGTTGTGTCTAGAGTGGGAATCTAATGTAGTGTTAAGGTCTCCGCCCAGGATTATGACCCACCCCTGCCGGCATCTTGCACCATTGTTTTTAATTTGTTAAAGAATTTAGTCTTGTGGGTACTGGGGAGCGTAGACATTCACAAGTGTAACATGGTCTTATTATATATGATGCCAACTAAGATAAGGATCCTGCCTTCTGTATCTGGATGAATGTAGAAGTTTAAAAGGTAATGATCGGTGTATGAGGATTCCGACTCCGTTCCTCTTCTTTTCATGGAGTTAAGATAGCTGAGTGGAAGTTTTTATTGTGGAATTTAGGTTGTTTGTTTTAGAAAGTGTGTTTCTTGTACAAACACTATTGAGCTTTTCTGGTTAGTGAACCACTGGAGTGCAACTGACCTCTTTGTCGGTGAGTTGAGACCCTTAGCGTTTTGGGAGGGCTATTACTAGTGGTCTATGTGTCATTTTTATTTTTGGTCTGGTGTTCGGTGAGTGAGGTGTCAAGTGTGTTTCTTACCAATGTCTTGGCCGCTTTATTTTGCCGTGGAGACCTTTTATAACGAAATACTGTACATACCAATGGGAGCAGGGGAGAGTGCCGACACCGCCTGCCTTGAGAGAGTATATACTCATAGATCTGTATGAACATATTAGAGGAGCAGAGGTTAAACAGTGGACAAAGATAACATAAATAGAACAATGAAACAATCAACAAATTTAAAGAGCATGTAAAATAACAGTTTAAACTAGTCCAGGAGCAAGGGTATACTCCGTGTCCTAACAGTAGAGGAGTGGAGGGGTAATAGTAGCACTATAATACCACTATCTTTCCCAGTTGGCTACTGTAGAAAAAATGTCTTGAAGGAGTTTTTATTTAAGGCTAAAGTCTAATGTATGTCATAATAGGAGAACTGATTATTTGCAACAAAGAGGTAGAAAGTCCAGATACTGAATACTTAGTCTTTCAACCAAGAGGACCAATGTCTCTGTGTGATGATGCTGTGTCAGTAAGAGTCGGCCATCAATGGTCCGTTTGATCCCATGGCTTCTGTGGTGGGCAATGTTCCGAAATGTAATATACAAGATGCTGTTGGAGACATCAGGGTGGATCTGAGGTGGTGTCCTTGAGCAATGGGGGGTAGGGGAAACAGTTTTTCTTTTTCTGTTTACAGTGATCAATTTTTGACGCTGTGTTTTTGGAAGAGGGTGGTCTGTGTCTGGAGAATCCTCTGTGTGTTCCAGGGCTTGGGGGATGTGTTTTTGGTAGAGGAATATCAGTTGGGAGCAAAAGGAGTCCCAAGTCTTCTAGGTCTTTGTATGTAAACTCTTTGTTTTCCTTGGATACTTTGATGGCAAGGAAATCCCCATCGGTATGGTTCATTGCAATCTCTTAAGTGTGTGGTGAGGAATTTCACTTCTCTCCGTCTGGCTAGAGTCAGCGGGCTAGGTCAGCAAATATTTGTATTGTATCCCCCCCGTCTTTGTGGATTGGTGCCTTCTTTCTAGCTGCAGCCAGTAGTTGTTCCTTGTCTTTAAAATTGTGACAGCGGAGGATGATATCTCTGGGGGGTGCCTTGTTTTGAGGGTTTCGGTTTTATAGGCTCTGTGCATCCTATCTATAGAGATGTCAGTCCTCTTCTTTTGTGTCCAGAAGGTAACTAAAAAGGTCTTGACATGTTACCTGTGGAAGCGCAGCATTTGAGATGTTTTCGGATACTCCTCTGATCCGCAAGTTTTGGCGTCTTCCACGATTATCCAGATCTTCTATCTGCATTTGCATTTGCCTTATCTTCATCATTCCTGGTGCTGAATTTGCATGCTATATAGCTGGATAGGTCTGAAATTTCCTCTGCGTGCTCTTCTATTGTAATACCCTATTGCCAAGATCAGTAACGTCCCTTTTGACCTCAGATAAAACTGTCTTTTATTAACTGACTGACCTGGGTCATAAAGGCTGCAGAAGTCTTCTTTAGTTGGGAGTGATTTTAGGGTCAGTCTTTTGTTATGGGGAGGCTGGGGTCATTTGTGGGGGTATTGGGGTCCTCTTCCTGTAAGTCATTATCTGGATGCGGGATGTTGGCGTTATAAAGGCTGTGGTATCCATGGCTTTAAAATATGAGTTCAGTTTAGTAGTAGTAGCCATTGTTGATTTGCTCGCCTTTTCCCCCTTGGGGGGGGGGGGGGCATTTGGATGCCATTTAGTTAAAGTGCGTCAGAGGGCCAGGGTTCTGGCTAAGTGTAAGGTTAAGTGGCAAGGTGTTTATTTTTTGTGGTTCTTGTATCCTTGTAGACGGTAACTGCAGACGTAAGTCTCCTTATACCTTTTGTTATTTGAAGGTGCGGTGGGATGTCGTGCTAGGCGCTTGGGGCTATGCAGAAGGCCGTCGATATAGCATGCGTGTTCTCCGTCTTAAATGTCTAATCGTGCCTGCTATCTGTTTAGCAATGCCTCCAGCACTGCCTTTGTTGTACTTAGGTGCGGGTGGTATGCTCCATGATTTCCCACGTGTCTGTATTATTAATGTCCCCTTATGTAGTTAGCGCTCGTCGTTTCAGGTTGGTGTGCAAAAGGTAAGGTCCTTACCGGGTTGTTAAGAATGCCTGCTTATATTTGTGGTTATGCCCATATTCCGGTTAAGGTGTTAAGTCTCTTGCGCTGCTGCATGTCATGCTGAGCCGTTCCTGTTGTACAGCAGCGTGTGCTTAGGCCCCAAGATGGCGCCGTCTCCTGTGTTTGTGCGGCTGTAAACGTGACCCTAGTTCATGAGCCGTTGCATTTTCAAGTGCCGCAGTATGCTTTCCAGGCTCCCCAGAAGTTTAGACATCTGCCGATGTAAGATGGGTTCCGCTGCTTAGGGGTTTTAGTCTTCATCTTGTGACATGATGGGGAAAGCTGCACGGATCTTTACGAATATGCAGCCATTCAGGATCCCGGCTGGCTCCGCCTCCTGTGATGTCCATTTTTTGATATCATTAGAATTGAAGTAAGATATATGTCTTTAGCTATATTAAGCTAGAAGAGCTTTATGGCTTAAATCTTGGAATGCTGATATGACTTCTAAATCAACGTTGCTATCTCTCTCTTTCCAAGGTAATAAATTATTTGGCTTCTCAGTTGGATTCTATTTTTTCAATTGTCACTGTGGAAAATGAGCTTTTTTTTGCCTCAGGATAAACAATCTAAAAGTAAATTTAGGGCTTGCTACCGTTTTCGTTCCTTTCGTCAAAATAAGGAACAGAAATCTGACCCTTCCCCTAAGGGAACTGTTTCCAGTTGGAAGCGCTTCTCCAGTCTGGAATAAATCCAAGCCATTTAAAAAATCAAATCAGCCCCCAAGTCCGCATTGAAGGTGCGGCCCTTCATTCCAGCACAGCTGGTAGGGGGCAGACTAAGATTTACAAGGATTTTTGGATCAATTCAATCCAAAATCATTGGATTCAGAATATTATTTCTAAAGGGTACAGAATAGGTTTCAAAGTAAGACGCCTGTGAGAAATCTTTTTTCTCTCACCGCATTCCAGTGAACCAGTAAGACTCAGGCTTTCCTGAAGTGTGTTTCAGACCTAGAGGTCATGTGTGTTTCAGACCTAGAGGTAATTGTGCAGTTCCTTTTCAGGAATGGGGTCTGGGGTTTTATTCAAATCTTTTCATTGTTCCAAAGAAGCATAATTCTTTCAGACCAGTTCTGGATCTAAAATTTTTTAATCGTTATGTAAGAATACCAACATTCAAGATGGTGACTATAAGGGACTATTCTGCTTTTGTCAGCAAGGGCATTATATGTCCACAATAGACTTACAGGATGCATATCTTCATATTCCGATTCATCCAGATCACTATCAGTTCCTGAGATTCTCTTTTCTAGACAAGCATTACAATTTGTTGCTCTTCCTTTTGGCTTAGCAACAGCTCAAAGGATCTTTTCAAAGGTTCTTGGTGCCCTACTCTCTGTAATCAGAGAACAGGGTATTGCGGTGTTTCCTTATTTGGACGATATCTTGGTACTCTGCTCAGTCTTTACATTCTGCAGAATCTCACACAAATCAACTAGTGTTGGTTCTTCAAAGACATGGTTAGGAGGATCAATTTACCAAAAAGTTCCTTGATTCCTCAGACAAGGGTAACCTTTTTAGGTTTTCAAAATAGTTCAGTATCCATGACTTTGTCTCTAACAGACAAAAGACGTCTGACATTGATTCAGCTCGTCAAAACCTTCAGTTTCAATCATTCCACTTCAGTAGCTATGTGCATGAGGTTTTAGGTCTCATGACTGCAGCATCGGACGCAATCCCCTTTTGCTCGTTTTCACATGAGACCTCTTCAGCTTTGTATGCCTGAGCCAATGGTGCAGGGATTATACAAAAGATATCACAATTAATATTCTTAAATCCAATGTTCGACCTATCTCTGACTTGGTGGTTAGATCACCATCGTTTAGTTCAAGGGGCTTTTGTTCGTCCCAGCTTGGACTGTGATCACAACAGATGCGATTCTTTCAGGTTGGGAGAGCTGTCTGGGGATCTCTGACAGCGCAGGGGTTGTATGTCTCAAGAGGGTGAGATTACCAAATCAAATTTTGAGACTCCGTGCGATTCTCAAGAGCTCTTCAGTTTTGGCCTCTTCTGAAGAAAGAACTGTTTATTTGTTTTCAAAACAGACAATATCACACCCGTGGCATATGTCAATCATCAAGGTGGGACTCACAGTCCTCAAGCTATGAAAGAAGTATCTCGGATACTTGCATGGGCGGAATCCAGCTCCTGTCTAATTTCTGCGGTCCATATCCCAGGTATAGACAATTGGGAAGCGGATTATCTCAGTCGCCAGACTTTACATACGGGAGAGTGGACTCTTCACCCAGATGTGTTTTTTCAGATTGTTCAGATGTGGGGGCTTCCAGAACTAGATCTGATGGCTTCTCATCTAAACAGGAAACTTCCCAGGTATCTGTCCAGGTCCAGGGATCCTCAGGCGGAAGCAGTGGATGCGTTGACACTTCCTTGGAGTTTTCAACCTGCTTATATCTTTCCGCCTCTAGTTCTTCTTCCAAGAGTGATTTCCAAAATCATAATGGAGCATTCATTTGTACTGCTGGTGGCTCCAGCATGGCCTCACAGGTTTTGGTATCTTGTTCGGATGTCCAGTTGCCAACCTTGGCCACTTCCGTTAAGGCCAGACCTTCTATCTCAAGGCCCATTTTTCCATCAGGATCTCAAATCATTAAATTTGAAGTTAGAAGATTGAACGCTTAGTGCTTAGTGATAGAGGTTTCTCTGACTCAGTGATTAATACTATGGTGCAGGCTCGTAAATCTGTATCTAGAAAGATTTATTACAGAGTTTGGAAGACTTACATTTCATGGTGTTCTTTCATAAATTTCTCTTTGGCATTCTTTTAGAATTCCTAGAATTTTACAGTTTTCTCAGGATTGTTTAGATAAGGGTTTGTCTGCAAGTTCCTTGAAAGGACAAATCTCTGCTCTTTCTGTTCTGTTCCACAGAAAAATTGCTATTTCTTCCTGATATTCATTGTTTTTGTACAGGCTTTGGTATCGTATCAAGCTGTCTTAAGTCATTCCTCTCCTCCTTGGAGTCTTAATTTGGTTTTGAGGGCTTTACCAGGCTACTAAAGATTTCAGAAGTACTTCTAGTCTATTTGTTATCTTTTCTGGTTCTAGGAAAGGTCAGAAGGCTTCTGCCATTTCTTTGGCATCTTGGTTAAAGCTTTTAATTCATCATGCATATTTGGAGTCCGGTAAATCCCCCGCCTCAGAGGATTACGGCTCATTCTACTAGGTCAGTTTCTACTTCCTGGCTTTTAAGAATGAAGCTTCTGTTGATCCGATTTGCGAGCAACTTGGTCTTCTTTGCATACTTTTACTAAATTCTACCATTTTGATGTTTTCTCTTCTTCAGAAGCAGTTTTGGTAGAAAAGTACTTCAGGGCAGCTGTTTCAGTTTTATTCTTCTGCTTATAATTTCAGTTTTTTTTCATTATGAAGATTAAAACTTTTGATTTGGGTTTGTGGATTTAATTTTCAGCGGAATTGGGCTGTCTTTATTTTTATTCCTCCCTCTCCTTGTGACTCTTGCGTGGAGTTCCACATCTTGGGTATTTGCTATCCCATACGTCACTAGCTCATGGACTCTTGCCAATTACATGAAGAAAACATAATTTATGTATGAATTTACCTGATAAATTCATTTCTTCCATACTGGCAAGAGTCCATGAGGCCCCACCCTTTTTGTGGTGGTTATGATTTTTTTGTATAAAAGCACAATTATTCCAATTGCTTGTTGATGCTTTTGCTCCTTTCTTATCACCCCACTTCTTGGCGTATTCGTTAAACTGAATTGTGTTTGTGGTGTGTGGGGGGGGGTGTATTTGTAGGCATTTTGAGGTTTGGAAACTTTGCCCCTCCCTGTAGGAATGTATATCCCATACGTCACGTAAGCGCATGGACCTCCTTGCAATATGAAGAAATGAATTTATCAGGTAAAATTCTTACATAAATTATGTTTTTTTTATCTCTTCTTTAAGCTGATACATTTATGTAGAGGTCATAATTTCATGTGAAACTATAGTAAGCAAGTTTAAAAGAAAAAGATTCTTGATGCGGTCACATGTTACCCTTCCTTAGAGAAGCACAAAACCGCCTCAGGTTTTTTAAAGGACCTGTAAATACAGTAGATTTGCATAATCAACAAACGCATGATAAAAAGACAATGCAGTAGCACTTAGTCTAAATGTCTATTTCCACTCCTCCGTATTACCGTGACAGCCCATCAGCCAATCAGAAAAGCATATATGGATATTATGTGAATTCTTGCACATTCTCAGTAGGAGATGGTGACTCAAAAAGTGCTAAATATAAAAAGACTGTGCACATTTTGTTAATGGAAGTAAATTGGGAAGTTGTTTTTAAATTGCTGCTCTTTCTGAATCACAAAAGTTTTATTTTGACTTGTGTCCCTTTAACTTTATTTAACTTGCTCACCATTGTTTCACATGAAATGATACTAGACTACTTCAATTCAAATACTTTTCATTTAGTTTTCTATTTTGTGGAACGTGATTAATCAGGGAATATAATAAATGGAAGTTGGCTTAGAAAAACCATTTCCCGACTACTGGGAACCCGTAATTTAGGGGAATATAATACTAATCATAGATTCTGAGTAGCCATTTGACCTCTGGTAATTTGAAGTTTCTTCATCGTTCCTAGATAGTCATACATTTGTATTCTTTTTGTATTCATACTAGAGAATCATTATTATTATTAATATTATTTTTTTTTTTTTACTTATTTCACCAAAGTTCCACGTTTTTTTTCCTGCACTTTGTTTCTTTTTTATATTTTGATTAAAAGTTAAAGGGACAATGAAACCCAATTTTTTTCTTTCATAATTCGGATAGAGCATACAATTTTAAACATCTTTCAAATTGACTTATATTATCAAATTTGCTTCATTATGTTGTTATCTACTTAGAGCTAGTTGAAACATCAATTAAGCAAATTAGATAATGCTCACATCAGGTGAGCCAATCAAAAGAGGCTTATATGTGCAGCCCACCAATAAGCAAATAGTTTCCAGTACTACATTGCTTCTCCTGAGCCTATCCAGATATGGTTTTGGGATACTAACAGGATGAACCAAATTAAGTAATGCGAGTAAATTGAAAAGCTGTGTAAAACTATATGCTCTATCCGAATCATAAAGAAAAATGTGGGTTTCATGTCCTTGTCCTATTCTGTTGATATATGTTACATTTTGGATCTACTTTTTACTTCTGCCATGTCTTTCTTTTCTGGGCTCAGCCTTTGAATTCTGGTAATCTTATTAGCAGTTGAACACCCTTGAATATAACTATTATATCAGTTTTTCGTTCACTCTATGATATATCTAGAGGCACCATATTGGTTCCACAAACCATTATGGCACACCTGTATTTGTGTTGTATTTTATACAGCTGTATCATGTTTTTGTGTTTCACTTTTGCCCTTACTTGAAAAGTTGATAGAAGTTCATATTTTTTTATTTATTATTTTTGCTCTTTATTATTATCAAATATATTTATACCTCTGTGGTGTAGCTTCTCTCCCCCACAATCAATAGTCCTGAAAATGACAGCAGGGTCACGCAGAGCTCTCAGATTTCCCGAATATCTTTCTCTTCTGGGCAAATGTCCTGGTTAGAATGCTCAGACTCTAACCATGGTTTGCAACTTCTCTTTCCATGTTAGCCAAACCCTTTCACTGACACAACTGTAACCCCAACTCTCAAGGTAATAACCCCCATCCACACAGATGCATGGCCTCACTTACGGGTCTCTTAACACTGCATAGACCTCTCCAGTTTCCTGAAGTTGTCCCTGGAAATGCTGGCAAGTATGGTTATCTTACTTCTAATTTCAAAGAGGAGTCTCTTCCCTATGTATTATGGGCTTCATGGACGTATGAATTTCAATTCTGTCTAGAAAGAGTTCAGTACCATCTGCTGTTATTTCTCTAAATCTGGTGTATAACATTTTGAGAAACTGCAATTTTTATAATCAACAGGGCCATGTAGAAGTGTCAGGTGAGCCCTCATTTAAAAAGAGGAAAAGTTTTCATATTTAAGTAGTCCTCATTTGCTGTCTAAATATATTTTTGGTTTTACTGAGATAGAGGTAAAGCTGAAAAGTGCCTTCAGATTTAATACTCTATACTTGTCTCTGACCTTATGATAAAACAGAGGCTCAAAAAACTCGCAATTGAAAGATGAGGAATCATGTGCGCCTCTATGTTGCATGGTGACTGAATGAAGGGCTCTCCCTTAAAGAACAGTTTTACTCCAGAATTTTTATTGTTAAAAAGATAGATAATCCCTTTATTACCCACTCCCCAGGTTTTGCATAACCAAACATATATATATATATATATTATATATATATATATATATATATATATATATATATATTATATATATATATTATATACTTTTTAACTCTGTGATTACCCTTGTATCTAAGCTTCTGCTGACTGTCCACTTATTTCAGTTCTTTTGATAGAATTGCATTTTAGCCAATCAGTGCTCTCTCATTAAGTAACTCCACAGGCGTGAGCACAATGTTATCTATATGGCACACATGAACTAACGCCTCTAGCTATGAAAAACTGTCAATGCATTTAGATAAGATGCGACCTTCAAGGGCTTAGAAATAGCACATGAAACCTACCGGGGTTTAGCTTTCAACTAAGATACCCAAGAGAACAAAATAAAATTTGATGATAAAAGTAAATTTGAAAGTTGTTTGTTTAAAAATACATGACCTATCTGAATCATGAAAGTTTAATTTTTTACTAGACTTTCCCCTTTAAGATAAAACTTTGGACATGTTTCCATGCTGACATGAAGGTGGGGATGTGAAAGAGAGCAGAGTTTTCCTCTCTACTCCCCCTTCTTGTGGATGCTATGGTTAAAAGCACAATAATGTCCAAAATTAAACTTTTATATTCAGATAGAGCGTAGAATTTTGGACAATTTTCCACAAAACTTTTATTATCGGTTTTGTTTGTTCTATCGGTATCCTTTGTTTAAGGTAGGTAGGTAGTTTCAGGAGTTATACATGTGTCTGAAGCACTATTCATTTAAAGGGAGATAAAAGTCAAATGAAAACCTTCATGTTCAAATAGAGCCTGCAATTTTAAGGAAACTTTTCAATTTACATTTTCCAAATGTACTTTGTTCTGTTGTTTTACTTTGTTGAAGAGCATACCTAGGTAGACTGGGAGCCTCACTGGTGATTAGTGGCTACTAATCTGCTCATCTACTGGGAACTCACTGGTTATTAGTGGCTACATACATATTCCTCTTGTGATTGGATACCAGATGTGTTCAGCTAGCTCCCAGTGCATTCTACTGTGTCTACCTGTGTTTACTCTATGACAATGTATACCCATAGAACAATGCACATTTTTATAATAGAAATAAAATGGAAAGATGTTTTAAATTGAATGCTTTCTCAGAATCATTAACTTGTTTGATTTTACTGTAACTTTAACTATGTGTTTAACCTCTTTTGAGAGATTAAACCGCAGTTAGTTATATGTGAGCCAATAGTGTTTATAAAAAAAATATTAGAACATTTTCTTTTGCACTTTTTTAAGGCATAATAGATACAGTCCTATTTGCTTTGAAGCACCTTGGAATTTAATTATTTCCTTATACATATTTTTAAGTCCTTTGAAAACCCATAGAACTGAAGTATTTGCTAAACATAGTTTGAGAATTTCTTTGAGGATTTTCTTTCACATAAATTGTATTCTTGGAATTTAGTGACCCTTAAAATGAAAGACCCATAAAGAATATTTTGTCACTGTAGTCAGAGAAACCGAAATAAAACAGAACATATTAAAATACCCTTTACCCCAGTTAAAGAATTTTAACACAGCGGACAGTTTATTTATACTCTGCAAAATCAAAAGAAACGTTGCGACTATAATATGTAGCCATACCTGATTTTATTTGATAAATGATTAACATTAACAGATTGTGCCAAACTAAACTTCAAACAGCAGCTGCAGCGCGTTTTAGCTTGTTCCAAAAGCAATATTTAAATTTCACCAAGCATATTGTCTTCTGAGATCCATGGAACTCACTTACATCTACCTGCTTACTAAGGCTGACTTCATTTTAGCTTGTAATAAAACCACCATCTGAGATACTGACTTGAAACAAACAAAATCACGTTGGGGATAGCATGATGCAGGTCACTCTTTGTCTTGGCTGTCGGTGAAACTCTAAGCTTTGCTTTAAAACCTACCCATGGCTTACTAATGAAGTAATATCATTTTATGGGGAATCTGTAACCTTTATTGGCAAAGGGATTTCTTGAATTTTCTTACTTTTAAACTTTCATTTTTTCGTAGATATTTGACTGTCCCTTGGGAGAGATTATTTTATATATACTGAATTAGGTTAATATGGATAATTGGACCATCTACGAGAAATTAAAGGGACACTGAACCCAATTTTTTTTTCTTTCTACTTTACAACTTTCTAATTTACTCCTATTATCAATTTTTCTTCGTTTCTCTTGCTATCATTATTTGAAAAAGAAGGCATCTAAGCTATTTTTTTGGGTTTAGCACTCTGGACTGCACTTTTTAATTGGTGGTTGAATTTATTCGCCAATAAGCAAGGACAACCAAGGTTGTTCACCAAAAATTGGGCCGGCATCTAAACTTACATTCTTGCATTTCAAATAAAGATACCAAGAGAATAAAGAAAATTTGATAGTAGGAGTAAATTAGAAAGTTGCTTAAAATTTCATGCACTGTCTGAATCACAGGGGAAAAAAAATTGTCCCTTTAACTTTGACGAATACACATTTGCAAATTATTAACTGAATATAATATTTCTTTCTCAACCATTTAAGAGAATATTTATTAGAGAATAATTTATAGCAAACCATGTCAATTTTTTTCTTGAGTAATTTCATTAAATGTACTTGAATTATAATTCAACTATATTAATCAGTTCAATATATTACAAAGTATTACTTTTATATTTTAAGAATGTAGCCGAAAACAGATTAATTTTCCATAACTAATAACATTAGGAAATCTATAACAAACAGTTTATATGGATACTTAGATACATGGGGCTCCATTTACGAAGCAGCGAATGCTGCTTCCGAGGCCCATCGTTTTAGACTCACCTGAAACGGAAGTTAAGCAGCGGTCATAAGACCGCTGCTCCTTAAAGGGAAATGAAACCCAAATTTTTTCTTTCATGATTCAGATAGAGAATACAATTTAAACAACTTTCTAATTTACTTCTATTTTCTTATTTGTTTCATTCTCTTGGTATCATTTGTTGAAGGAGCAGCAGTGAACTAATGATTTCTAACTGAACACATGAGTGAGCCAATGACAATCGGTATATATATGCAGCCACCAATCAAAAGCTAGAATCTAGTTTTCTCTGCTGCTCATGAACTTGCCTAGGATAAACATTTCAGCAAAGGATAACAAGAGAAGGAAGCAAATTAAATAATATAAGTAAATTGGAAAGTTATTTAAAATTGTATTCTCTATCTGAATCATGAAAGAACATTTTTGGGTTTCATGTCCCTTTAACCTGTCTGCCACCTTTTAGGTGGCGAAATGAAATCATCCCGATCAGATCGAGATGATGGACAGCCCCTGCTGGTGGGCGATTGTCCGCCAGTGAGCAGGGGGCGGCATTGCACAAGCATTTCCACTAGAAATGCTTGTGCAATGATAATGCCGGCACTGTATGCTGTTGGCATTTCGCGATGTCCTCAACATTTAATACATTTACCCCATAGACAGATCGATAAATAGAGATAGATAGAAACATTTATGTTGTTTTATTTATTTATTTATTTTTATATATATATATATATATATATATATATATATATATATATATATATCTTAACTATCATCATGGCTACACATGGAAAAGAATTGTCAGAGGAATTGAAAAATCTGATTGAGAGACTTCACAAAGATGGAAAAGGATGCAGGAAAATTGGTGACCAAATAAATATCAGTTGAAAACACAGTTGCAGCAGTAATTAGGCGGTATAGAACACGCCATAGTACTACTAACCAGAGCAACAGTGGCCATCCTACTGAAATAATGCCATGGACACTGCACTACTTTGCACAATATAGCTCTTAAAAATAGTTTGGGCAAGTGCTTCAGTCTTGGCCAGTGATTATCAATGGAAATCGAAGTGAGTGCATAGTCCCAACAGTGAAGCACTGAGGGTGGGAGTGGGATGATATGGGGTTGCATCAGTGCAAAAGGTGTCGGGGAGATGACATTTATAGACGGCACCATGTTTGCCTGTGGATATACCAAAATACTGGCTGACAAGATGACTCCAGAAGCTTGGCAGAAGAGGAATATTCCAGTACGATAACGATCCAAAGCTCACTGCCAAAATCACAAAATACTTTCTAAAGATCGAACACCTTTGGGGTATTTTAAAGAGAAAGGTAGAGCAACCCAACTCCTCCAGCAAAGAGCATCTGAAAAAATTGTCTCTGAAGAACGCAGAACATCTCTTCATAAATTTGTGCAAAACTGGTATCCTCCATGCCAAGGAGGATTCAGTCTGCAATCAAAAATAAAGGTGGACAAAAGAACTATTGGAAACATAAAAGATTTGAATCTCAGTAATGAAAGGTGTACTGATTTTTGTTTCATATCTATACTATTTAGAGAGAGATTGTAGAAAAGGGATTAAAGAGAGGATGTTGAAACTAGAATGTGCAGGAAAAGCAGATGTCCATTGTCAGACAAGCCTCCATAATAATGATTGTAATAATTAGATTTATTCAACACAGGGACATACTTCTATAATGAGTAGAATGTCAACTATCTGCAGCTTGAAAATGTATTTTGTCTGATGTACTTTATCCGGAACTTGCGCCCTCTTGTGACAGCTTAATAAATGAAATGCAAACCAACCCACTACATTTCAACATAATTCAACGTAGCGTGCAAGCTGCAACCTCACAAATCCACTCCAAAGATTCTAGTGGATAAACGTTAGGAAGCATGCATGGTATGGAATACAAGTAAAGCACCAACACACAAAAAAATATTTTTCAAAGTAAAAAAAAAGAAAGAAAAAAGATTTTATGATAACATTAAAAACCAGGATATAACTTTAAAATAAGTAAGTAATATTTTGCATGAATGATGCTTAATCATTGATGGCTGACTGACTACAAAGGGGTTGATTCCAATCTAGTTGATTGTATTTTTTTTTTTTTGTAAAATTATTAAATTATTCTTGTATTAGGAAAATACTGGACAAGATATCGGCAAATTCATCCATACTATGCCTGGACAGCATACATTTTGGTAATCATAATCCACATAACCACAAGTTATTGAATAAATATTAGCAACCAACTGGACATATATTCAAGAGCAAAGACCCTTGATAAATGCACAATACTCACAGATTGACCAATACCACACATTGTATAAACAATAATAATGTTGGGCACCAAGATGTGTATGCTCGGACCTGAAAAACAAGATGGCGCTACTCAATCAACAATGGTGATGGCCCTTTCTGATGACAATTGAATTGGAAAAATACTACTTAAAACACCATTACCATCAATTAAAAACACCAAGAAAACTTGAGGAGACAGCCATAAGAAAGGGATAATGCTGACCCAGCAGAATGAGGATGAGTGGCCTGGAGAGCAGTTGCATATTTTGGATGAGGAGAGTAGTGGCATATTTTCTCCAACATAGGTGTGTCCGGTCCACGGCGTCATCCTTACTTGTGGGATATTCTCTTCCCCAACAGGAAATGGCAAAGAGCCCAGCAAAGCTGGTCACATGATCCCTCCTAGGCTCCGCCTACCCCAGTCATTCTCTTTGCCGTTGTACAGGCAACATCTCCACGGAGATGGCTTAGAGTTTTTTAGTGTTTAACTGTAGTTTTTTATTATTCAATCAAGAGTTTGTTATTTTAAAATAGTGCTGGTATGTACTATTTACTCAGAAACAGAAAAGAGATGAAGATTTCTGTTTGTATGAGGAAAATGATTTTAGCACCGTAACTAAAATCCATGGCTGTTCCACACAGGACTGTTGAGAGCAATTAACTTCAGTTGGGGGAACAGTGTGCAGTCTCTTACTGCTTGAGGTATGACACATTCTAACAAGACGATGTAATGCTGGAAGCCTGTCATTTTCCCTATGGGATCCGGTAAGCCATGTTTATCAAGATAGTAAATAAGGGCTTCACAGGGCTTATTAAGACTGTAGACTTTTTCTGGGCTAAATCGATTCATTATTAACACATATTTAGCCTTGAGGAATCTTTTATTCTGGGTATTTTGATATGATTATATCGGCAGGCACTGTTTTAGACACCTTATTCTTTAGGGGCTTTCCCTAATCATAGTCAGAGCCTCATTTTCGCGCCGGTATGGCGCACTTGTTTTTGAGGACAGCATGGCATGCAGCTGCATGTGTGTGGAGCTCTGATACATAGAAAAGTCTTTCTGAAGGCATCATTTGTATCGTATTCCCCTTTGGGCTTGGTTGGGTCTCAGCAAAGCAGATTCCAGGGACTGTAAAGGGGTTAAATATAAAAACGGCTCAGTTCCGTTATTTTTAAGGGTTAAAGCTTCCAAATTTGGTGTGCAATACTTTTAAGGCTTTAAGACACTGTGGTGAAATTTTGGTGAATTTTGAACAATTCCTTCATACTTTTTCGCAATTGCAGTAATAAAGTGTGTTTAGTTTAAAATTTAAAGTGACAGTAACGGTTTATTTTAAAACGTTTTTTTGTGCTTTGTTATCAAGTTTATGCCTGTTTAACATGTCTGAACTACCAGATAGATTGTGTTCTGACTGTGGGGAAACCAAGGTTCCTTCTCATTTAACTATATGTATTTTATGTCATAAAAATATTTAGTAAAAATGATGCCCAAGATGATTCCTCAAGTGAGGGGAGTAAGCATGGTTACTGCATCATCCCCTCCTTCGTCTACACCAATCTTGCCCATACAGGAGGCCCCTAGTACATCTAGTGCGCCAATACTCCTTACTATGCAACATTTAAACGGCTGTAATGGATAATTCTATCAAAAACATTTTAGCCAATATGCCCACTTATCAGCGAAAGCGCGACTGCTCTGTTTTAGAAAATTCTGTAGAGCATGAGAACGCTGATGATATGGTTTCTGAAGGGCCCCTACACCAGTCTGAGGGGGCCAGGGAGGTTTTGTCTGAGGGAGAAATTTCAGATTCAGGAAACATTTCTCAACAAGCTGAACCTGATGTGATTACTTTTAAATTTAAGTTGGAACATCTCCGCGCTCTGCTTAAGGAGGTGTTATCCAATTTGGATGATTGTGATTATCTGGTCATTCCAGAACCACTATGTAAAATGGAAAAGTTCTTAGAGGCCCCGGGGCCCCCCGAAGCTTTTCCTATATCCAAGCGGGGTGGCGTACATTGTTAGTAAAGAATGGGACAGGCCCGGTATTCCTTTAGTACCTCCCCCCATATTTAAAAAAATTGTTTTCCTATAGTCGACCCCCAGAAAGGACTGATGGCAGACAGTCCCCAAGGTCGAGGGGGCGGTTCTACTCTACACAAGCGCGCCACTATACCCATAGAAGATAGTTGTGCTTTCCAAGATCCTATGGATAAAAAATTAGAAGGTCTGCTAAAAAAGATGTTTGTTCAGCAAGGTTCCCTTCTACAACCAATTGCATGCATTGTCCCTGTCACTGCAGCCGCGTGTTTCTAGTTTGATGAGCTAGGAAAGGCGATTATTAGTAATTCTTCTTCTTATGAGGAGATTATGGACAGAATTCGTGCTCTTAAATTGGCTAATTCTTTCACCCTAGACGCCACCTTGCAATTGGCTAGGTTAGCGGCGAAAAAATTCTGGGTTTGCTATTGTGGCGCAGAGCGCTTTGGTTAAAATCTTGGGCAGCGAATGCGTCTTCCAAGAACAAATTGCTTGACATTCCTTTCAAGGGGAAAACACTCTTGGCCCTGACTTGAAAGAGATTATCTCTGATATCACTGGGGGGCAAGGGCCACGCCCTTCCTCAGGATAGGTCTTTTCAAGACCAAAATAAACCTAAGTTTCGTCCCTTTCGCAGAAACGGATCAGCCCCAAGGGCTACGTCCTCTAAGCAGGAAGGTAATACTTCTCAAGCCAATCCAGCCTGGAGACCTATGCAAGGCTGGAACAAAGGAAAGCAGGCCAGGAAACCTGCCACTGCTACCCTAGACAGCATGAAATGCGGGCCCCCGATCCGGGACCCGGATCTGGTGGGGGGCAGACTCTCTCTCTCTTCGCTCAGGCTTGGGCAAGAGATGTTCTGGATCCTTGGGCGCTAGAAATAGTCTCCCAAGGTTATTCTCTGGAGTTCAAGGGGCTTCCTCCAAGGGGGAGGGTTCCACAGGTCTCAGTTGTCTTCAGACCACATAAGAAGACAGGCATTCTTACATTGGGTAGAAGACCTGCTAAAAATGGGAGTGATTCATCCTGTTCCATTAGGAGAACAAGGGATGGGGTTCTACTCCAATCTGTTCATAGTCCCAAAAAAGAGGGAACGTTCAGACCAATCTTAGATCTCAAGATCTTGAACAAGTTTCTCAAGGTTCCATCGTTCAAGATGGAAACTATTCGAACACTTCTTCCTTCCATCCAGGAAGGTCAATTCATGACCAAGGTGGATTTCAAGGATGCGTATCTACATATTCCTATCCACAAGGAACATCATCGGTTCCTAAGGTTTGCATTCCTGGACAAGCATTTCCAGTTCGTGGCGTTTTCTTTCGGATTAGCCACTGCTCCTAGGATTTTCTCATAGGTACTAGGGTCCCCTTCTGGCGGGTGCTAAGACCAAGGGGCATTGCTGTAGTACCTTACTTGGACGACATTCTGATTCGAGCGTCGTCCCTTCCTCAAGTAAAGGCTCACACGGACATTGTCCTGGCCTTTCTCAGATCTCACGGATGGAAAGTGAACGTGGAAAAGAGTTCTCTATCTCGTCAACGAGGGTTCCCTTCTTGGGAACTATAATAGACTCCTTAGAAATGAGGATTTTTCTGACAGAAGCCAGAAAAAACAAAACTTCTAGACTCTTGTCGGATACTTCATTCCGTTCCTCTTCCTTCCATAGCGCAGTGCATGGAAGTGATAGGTTTGATGGTAGCGGCAATGGACATAGTTCCTTTTGTGCGCATTCATCTAAGACCATTACAACTGTTCATGCTCAGTCAGTGGAATGGGGACTATTCAGACTTGTCTCCGAAGATACAAGTAAATCAGAGGACCAGAGGACTCATTCCGTTGGTGGCTGTCCCTGGACAACCTGTCACAAGGGATGACCTTCCGCAGACCAGAGTGGGTCATTGTCACGACCGACGCCAGTCTGATGGGCTGGGGCGCGGTCTGGGGATCCCTGAAAGCTCAGGGTCTTTGGTCTCGGGTAGAATCTCTTCTACCGATAAATATTCTGGAACTGAGAGCGATATTCAATGCTCTCAAAGCTTGGCCTCAGCTAGCGAGGGCCAAGTTCATACATTCAACCATCAGGGGGGAACAAGGAGTTCCCTAGCGATGGAAGAAGTGACCAAAATCATTCTAGGGGCGGAGTCTCACTCCTGCCACCTGTCTGCTATCCACATCCCAGGAGTGGAAAATTGGGAAGCGGATTTTCTGAGTCGTCAGACATTGCATCCGGGGGAGTGGGAACTCCATCCGGAAATCTTTGCCCAAGTCACTCAACCGTGGGGCATTCCAGACATGGATCTGATGGCCTCTCGTCAGAACTTCAGAGTTCCTTACTACGGGTACAGATCCAGGGATCCCAAGGCGGCTCTAGTGGATGCACTAGTAGCACCTTGGACCTTCAAACTAGCTTATGTGTTCCCGCCGTTTCCTCTCATCCCCAGGCTGGTAGCCAGGATCAATCAGGAGAGGGCGTCGGTGATTTTGATAGCTCCTGCGTGGCCACGCAGGACTTGGTATGCAGATCTGGTGAATATGTCATCGGCTCCACCA
The DNA here is from genome assembly GCF_027579735.1 of Bombina bombina. Classification (NCBI taxonomy): domain Eukaryota; kingdom Metazoa; phylum Chordata; class Amphibia; order Anura; family Bombinatoridae; genus Bombina; species Bombina bombina. The sequence goes on from NC_069506.1 coordinate 46,265,756, forward strand.
TGGAAGCTACCTTTGAGACGAGACCTTCTTGTTCTAGGCCCGTTCGACCCACTCCAGCTGACTGCTTGGAGATTGAACGCTTGATCTTATCAAAGCGAGGGTTCTCAGATTCTGTTATTAATACTCTTGTTCAGGCCTGAAAGCCTGTAACCAGAAAAATTACCACATAATTTGGTATATCTGTTGGTGTGAATCTGCAGGATTCCCTTGGGACAAGGTTAAGATTCCTAAGAGTCTATCCTTCCTTCGAGAAGGATTGGAAAAAGGATTATCTGCAAGTCCTTGATGGGACAGATTTCTGCCTTGTCTGTGTTACTTCACAAAAAGCTGGCAGCTGTGCCAGATGTTCTAGCCTTTGTTTCAGGCTCTGGTTAGAATCAAGCCTGTTTACAAAATTTGACTCCTCCTTGGAGTCTCAACCTAGTTCTTTCAGTTCTTCAGGGGGTTCCGTTTGAACCCTTACATTCCGTTGATATTAAGTTATTATCTTGGAAAGTTTTGTTTTTGGTTGCAATTTCTTCTGCTAGAAGAGTTTCAGAATTATCTGCTCTGCAGTGTTCTTCTCCTTATCTGGTGTTCCATGCAGATAAGGTGGTTTTGCGTACTAAACCTGGTTTTCTTCCAAAAGTTGTTTCTAACAAAAAACATTAACCAGGAGATAGTTGTGCCTTCTTTGTGTCCTAATCCAGTTTCAAAGAAGGAACGTTTGTTGCACAACTTGGATGTAGTTCGTGCTCTCAAATTTTACTTAGCAGCTACTAAGGATTTCAGACAAACTTCGTCTTTGTTTGTTGTTTATTCTGGTAAACGGAGAGGTCAAAAAAGCAACTTCTACCTCTCTCTCCTTCTGGATTAAAAGCATTATCCGATTGGCTTATGAGACTGCCGGACGGCAGCCTCCTGAAAAGAATCACAGCGCACTCCACTAGGGCTGTGGCTTCCACATGGGCCTTCAAGAACGAGGCTTCTGTTGATCAGATATGTAAGGCAGCGACTTGGTCTTCACTGCACACTTTTTCTAAATTTTACAAATTTGATACTTTTGCTTCTTCTGAGGCTATTTTTGGGAGAAAGGTTTTGCAAGCCGTGGTGCCTTCCATTTAGGTGACCTGATTTGCTCCCTCCCTTCATCCGTGTCCTAAAGCTTTGGTATTGGTTCCCACAAGTAAGGATGACGCCGTGGACCGGACACACCTATGTTGGAGAAAACAGAATTTATGTTTACCTGATAAATTACTTTCTCCAACGGTGTGTCCGGTCCACGGCCCGCCCTGGTTTTTTTAATCAGGTCTGATAATTTATTTTCTTTAACTACAGTCACCACGGTAACATATGGTTTCTCCTATGCAAATATTCCTCCTTAACGTCGGTCGAATGACTGGGGTAGGCGGAGCCTAGGAGGGATCATGTGACCAGCTTTGCTGGGCTCTTTGCCATTTCCTGTTGGGGAAGAGAATATCCCACAAGTAAGGATGACGCCGTGGACCGGACACACCGTTGGAGAAAGTAATTTATCAGGTAAACATAAATTCTGTTTTTGTATGATCGACATCGATTATCAATTGTAAACATTGCTGTTGTGGGGAAATGGAGATCAAATATTGCAGTAGATATTAAGCTCGCCTGTGTTTGATTTGGGAAATTTGGGATCATTTTGATTAAGTATTGAATGAGATTTTTGGAAATATTAGAATCGAGGCCAATATTAGCTATTTGTAATGCAAACTGGTACCATCATCTAGTCCATTGTAATCAATCGCCAGATAAGTAAGAACAAGTATGGCTAGTAGAGCTAATATGAAAGTGTAGTAATTGACTATAACTAGACATGTGCACTGGAGAAAAATTTGTGTAATCTGATAGATTTGTTGCAGATTTTTTCAAATGTTCAGTTAGGCCGAATTTCTTCCATGCAGGTATTTGGTTTGGAAAAATATTGGATTAGGATTCGTTGCTGTTATTTCCAAAGGGAACAGCTAATATAGAGAATTAATATTAACAAAAATCTTACACTATAGGATTTGAATACAAATAACCTATTTTTCAATGTTAAATGCACATACAACTAAGTGACTAAAATGCAGCATTTAGTGCCTGACCTGTCCCTAACATCACAGTCCGAAATAGGAAGAGCGCAACAGACAAGAAGGTGCAACTCTGTCAAGGGCTCCACACCAAGTCCCAAAAATAAATCAAACAGTCCAAAAGACAGCAGCACTCACCACTTCCAAAATTGCAGAAATGTATTGAAACACCAAGGTGCACCAGATAACAACATTTCGGACCTCAGCCCTTAATCATATCAGTACACATAAAAGAAGCAACAATCTTAGAGACAGATTGGTAAAAGACGATATTGGTCCCTTAAAAGGCAAGTCTCAAATGTATTTATGTGAAAAGAACAATGGCTGCTATCCTTGCTTAGGGTGTTCTAGCTGCAACAGCATGATTAAAGGCAAATATTTGTTTTAATCCTAGAACAGGGAAAAATTTATCATATAGGCCCCTATTTAACAAAGGTCTGTCGGACCTGATCCGACAGTGCAGATCAGGTCCGACAGACCTCGCTGAATGTGGAGAGCAATACGCTCTCCGTATTCAGCATTGCACCAGCAGCTCTTGTGAGCTGCTGGTGCAACGCCGCCCCCTGCAGATTTGCAACCAATCAGCCGCCCGATTGGGGGTGTCAAGCAACCCCGATCGTACTCGATCGGGTTGAATTGTGGAGATGTCTGTCCGCCTGCTCAGAGCAGGCGGACAGGTTATGGAGCAGCAGTCTTTAGACCGCTGCTTCATAACTGGTGTTTCTGGCGAGCCTGCAGGCTTGCCAGAAAACACGGCCCTCAAGCTCCATCTGGAGCTTGATAAACGGGCCCCTAAAGTTTTTTTTACATGCACTACAACTTATGCTATTTATATGCTCAAATGCCCGTGTGGATGGAGTTATATTGGAGAGACCACTAGGATGGTCCGCGATAGGATGAGAGAACATAGGTCTGATTTTCGCAATAAGAAAATTAAAAACCCTATAGCTGAACATTTTGTAAGTGCTGGCCATAACATCTGTCAATTAAGATTCCAAGTCATTGACCATATTGGCAACCCCAGACGAGGTGGAGACAGGGAGTTATATTTAAAACAAAAAGAGATGTTTTGGATAGACAAATTGGAGACCATGACCCTATAGGTCTCAACAAAGATTTTGACCTGTCCATATTTTTAAAATATTAGTTGTAATACATTAATGTATTTATGTACCCTATTTAGGTCCATAGTAATTAGGTTCTAGCAATTATTGTGTTAAAATTAAAAAATTGTATGTTAAACACATAGATCAAATTTTCACATGGATCTTTATGATATTGTATATTCCTTAGAGAGGACAGTATTTTATAACTATCATTATTGTATTGTATGTATGCTATATGCATCAGTCATATGTATGAGTTAGATATGTATTTTTTTAATGAATACTGGTACTCAGCCTCATTATAGTTTTGCACAGGTGTGTTGTAAAAATGGAGGGGGGGTGGCTTTGATGACACCAACCCCTACTTAAGAGCTTTGTATGTTCATTATTTGTACTGACATGATTAAGGACTGAGGTCCGAAACTTTGTTATCTGGTGCAGCTTGGTGCTTCAATACATTTCTGCAATTTTGGAAGTGGTGAGTGCTGCTGTCTTTTGGACTGTCTGTCCTTAACATCAGTCATTAGTAATACTATAGCAGGATTGGACAGGGTACGATGGACAAATGAATGGTCAGACCTCCTGTACATCATTACAAAGAAGCTTATTAACCAAACTTTATAACGCCTTCCCCCCATTCCTGTACGTTTTTGTGGCCCCAAATGACACGAACAAATGAACAAATCAATTTTGTCAAGCAATCATTCCTTTTCCGTCTGTTTCGTCCAATAATGTATTCGTTTGCTTATATATCAAATGACTCAATGAATCAGCAATATATGGACGAATTTGAATTCGTCAGAAGCATATAACCAGAAAGCAGAATTAAAAAAAAAAAGCTTTTTGTATTTAAAATGACATAAAAGTCAAAATGGAAATGTGCATTATACATTGCAACTTTGAATAGAGGCATATTTGCATTATACTTATATTATCAAAAACACTTCTAGTAAAAGCTTGCACAGTTTCAGTGGCATACGCACAGATGCTGTCTGTGCCCGGTGTACCAGCATTCAAATACACTGTTCCTCAGAGACGCAGGATTATTACACGATACACAATGAGGGTGCATACGTAGCATATGTGTGTATGACACTGAAACAGTGACTGCCTTTATTAGAAGCATTTTTACTTATTCAAGTACAGGTAGCCCTCAGTTTACGCAGGGGTTAGGTTCCAGAAAGAATGGTTGTAAATTGAAACCGTTGTAAATTGAAACACAGTTTATAATGTAAGTCAATGGGAAGTGAGGGAGATAGGTTCCAGGCCCCTCTCAAAAATTGTCATAAGTAACACCTAATACATTATTTTTAAAGCTTTGAAATGAAGACTTTAAATGCTAAACAGCATTATAAACCTAATAAAATAATCACAACACAGACTTCACTTGCATTTTTCTGCAAACAGTTCTGTGCATTCCAATCTGGACTAATTTATAGACAGGAAGATCTTGTTCCTTTGAAATCTGCTCGATAGCTCAGGTCAGGTTAAACTGATTAATTTCAGCTTGCTTGGCTTTGCTGCAACACAAGCGGACAGCTTCACCTACTGGCTATTTTAATAAATGCACTGCTTCTCAGTGCTTTTCAATAGCAGTCATATGACTGGAAAAAAAGGTTGTTATTCTGAAACGGTGTAAATTGAACCGTTGTAAAACGAGGGCCACCTGTATATTGTAGAAATAATAACTGAAATGCCCTTATGCACGTTTGAATTATAACTTTTATGTACCTTAATAATTATGTGGTATAGTTTGTATAGTATGTATATTGAAAAAATATTCTAAATGTGATCTATAATATCCGAATCAAGGCTGGTTTGAACTAATAATGTTGTACGCAATACTCATTAAGAACATTTTGTGTTTGCTTGCAGGATATGGGCTCTATGTTTATGGAAATACATTTTTCCGATATGAAGGTGAATGGAGGAGAGGAAAAAAGCACGGTAAGCACTTAAGCAACTCATTTATAGTATGGGACATTTTCATTCCTACTCTTAAAGCGATATGTTACCCAAATACTGAATCACTTGAAAGCAATGCAGCACAAAAAAACGGGACTTGCAAGGGAGCATGCATCTGGCATGTGCAGACACAGTATCTTGATTTCCCTTCTAAATTTATAGAAGTTTACTGGGGAATCCCATAAGATCACAATAAAACAAAGCAAAATGTGAACACATAACTGATGATTCTGATTGGCTGTTTTTTCCCCCCAACATGTATATAGCAGTAAAGATAGCAGCTGAGGGATAACTGGTATAAAGCACCCTGAGAGTTACATTTTTGTTTAGGTATCTAACGAACATCCCTGCACTGCACTATGTTGGACCCCCTACAATTCGCCCATTGCTGTATGTCACCCCAATGAACCCCACTGCTAGAGGCCCTATACGATTAAATCCTCTATGCAACGAACTCCCCATGTACTCGCCTTTAAGGGACACTGAACCCAATTTTTTTTCTTTTGTGATTCAGATAGAGCAGGCAATATTAAGCAACTTTCTAATTTACTCCTATTATCAATTTTTCTTCGTTCACTTGCTATCTTTATTTGAAAAAGAAGGCATCTAAGCTTCTTTTTTGGTTCAGAATCCTCTGGGCAGCACTTTTTTATTGGTGGATAAATTTATCCATCAATCAGCAAGAATAACCCAGGTTGTTCACCAAAAATGGGCCGGCATCTAAACTTACATTCTTGCATTTCAAATAAAGATACCCAGAGAATGAAGAAAATGTGATAATAGGAGTAAATTAGAAAGTTGCTTAAATTTGCATGCTCTATCTGAATCACGAAAGAAAAAATTTGGGTTCAGTGTCCCTTTAAGTCTCTAATTAGACGTCTTCACATTGTATGAGCTTCTCAGTTAAAGGGACATGAAACCCACATTTTTTTTCTTTCACGATTCGGCTAGCGCATGTGATTTTAAAGGACTTTCTAATTTACTTTTATTACCACATTGTCTTTGTTCGCTTGGTATCTTTTGTTGAAAATCAGGGATGTAAGCAGAGAATTAAGCTCAGGAGCATACACGGATCCGGAGCACTATATGGCAGCAGTTTTGCATGAATGTTATACATTTGCAAGAGCACTTTATAGCAGCACTATTTCCTGCCATTTTGTGCTTGAGATACCTACCGAGGTATCTCTTCAACAAAGAATATCATGGGAATAATAGAAGTAAATTGGAAACTTTTTTAAAAATTGTATGCTCTGACTCACAAACATTTTTTTTTGTGTGGTTTTATATCCCTTTAAATATGAGGAACATGAGCTAATTTTGAGCTATCACCTTAAAGGGACACTGAACCCAATTTTTTTTCCGTGATTCAGATAGAGCATGCAATTTTAAGCAACTTTCTAATTTACTCCTATTATCATTTTTTCTTCGTTCTCTTGCTATCTTTATTTGAAAAAGAAGTCATCTAAGCTTTTTTTGGTTTAGAACTCTGGGCAGCATTTTTTTATTGGTAGATGAATTTATCCACCAATCAGCAAGGACAGCCCAGGTTATTCACCAAAAATGGGCCGGCATCTAAAGTTACAATCTTACATTTCAAATAAAGATACCAAGAGAATAAAGAACTTTTGATAATAGGAGTAAATTAGAAAGTTGCTAAGAATTTCATGCTCTAGCTGAATCACAAAACAAAAAAATTTGGGTTCAGTGTCCCTTTAACCATGATTATTACTGCTCAAATCAAGGAAAATGTATTAAGTATATAAGACTATTTCCTATGCACTTGATCATTGCTAAGAAGACTTACTGAGGTAGAAGTTTTTTATTATTTTTTATTTTGAGGGTCCAGACAGAAATTTACTTTGCAGCTTATTTAAAGGAAAAGCAGACCACTATAGAAATGAAGGTCAATTTGGATGAATTAGTGTCCAATTTTTAATAAACCTATTAAAAACAAGGGCACTTTAATTCATCAAAATTGACATTTCACTCCTTTTCTTCAAAAACGTACCTTTTAATCCTGTCAGCCGCTGCAGCGCTTCCTCCGCCCGTTGCAAGTCCTCTTCGCGGGTCCAAAATGACGAATCCGGCTTCCTCCAATCACGGCATTGCATCAGGCCATGATTCCCCCGGGGGAAAAGCCATGATTGGAGGAAGCCGTATTCGTAATTTCTGACGTACGAAGAGGATTTCGACGGCCGGGGAAATCTCTGGAGCGGCATTCAGGATTAAAAGGTAAGTTTTTGAAGAAAAGGAATGAAATGTCAATTTTGATGAATTAAAGGGCCCTTGTTTTTAATAGGTTTATTAAAAACCGTGCACTAATTCATCAAAATTGATTTTCATTGTAATATTCACTTTTATTGAAAGAAACACACTAAAATTGGACAAAAATATCTTAAAAAAATAATATGCTACACAATAATTTTACCAAGAAAAAAAAATAATGCCATTTTCAGCCAAAATGTTTCTGCAACCGAAATTTCGGTGCAGCCCTACTTAAAACAATATTAAATATCAATATACTGTATTATTCTTTATTTAGTTCTGTGTAACAGAATCAGATTTAGCCATTTTTTTACCAATTGTCCAAATAAAGTATAGTCCTAGAAAGCTATCATTATATGCAAAACAGTAAGTCAAGTAATGAACTCAAACAGCAGCTCTAGGCTAGCATCAAATTTGAAATATGCTGCACAATAATTTTACCGAAAATAAGGAAAACCGAAATAACCGATAATGCCATTTTCGGCCTAAACGTTTCTGCGGACGGAATTTCGGTGCATCCCTAGTTCTGGAATGATGGTCACATGATTGTTGGGGACTTTCTCTGGTTAGGAAGTTCTTATGCGCATGATCCCAGTGGGGAAGGTTATAGTGTGAAGGGAGCTGTATTTTTTTTTTTTTTTGGGTGGGGTGGAGCAGGATGGTCCAGTATCAGGGTTAATTGCAGGGTGGTGGACCTACCATGGGGATGTGTATTGATGTGCTGACAGAATTTGAGAGTTTGAACACACAATACTTTTTACAAATCCTGATCTTCTGGAGAGATCAGTGGCTTCCTGATATACACCGAGGTATCATTTTAAAACCAACTTCACTCTTAATATTTTCTGTAGGTGCTGCAAAGGGTTTATTATTACATTTTAAAGTGATATTGTTCCAATGCAGATAGAGGCTTTGGGGCATATTTATTAAGCTCTGTATGGAGCTTGATGCCCCTTGTTTCTGGTGAGCCTTCAGGCTTCTAAAGACCGCTGCTCCATAACTTGTCCGCCTGCTCTGAGGCGGCGGACAGAAATCAACCCGATCGAATATGATCGGGTTGATTGACACCCCCTGCTTGGCCGCGAATCTGCATGGGGCGGCATTGTACCAGCAGTTCACAAGAACTTCTGGTGCAATGATAAATGCCAACAGTGTATGCTGTCGGCATTTATCGATGTGCAGTGGACATGATACGCTACTTCGTATCATGTCCGCTTGCACATTGGTAAAGAGGCCCCTTTTTATCAACAGCGGAATTGGGAAAATTCTAATGTTGTGAAATATTTTATTGACATATCAGAGGGAGTAGCGGAATTCTTCAATAGTGTAGCTGTAGGATAACAATATTGTCTAAATGAAGGTTGTTAATAACATTTTATCCACTCAGTGCAATGGAAATACTATAATCAGAGACATTTCTGTCTGGAGGAGAAGCACGATCACTTTGTCAGTTTATAATATTGAATAAAACCAATAGATTAAAATTAATATTGCATCGTATGTGGATTATACAAAGTGTAAAATTAGATTCTTAATTTTTGAATACTTAATTATGATATTAAAATGCATTTTCTTTCATGTAATTAGCAAGAGTCCATGAGCTAGTGACGTATGGGATATACATTCCTACCAGGAGGGGCAAAGTTTCCCAAACCTTAAAATGCCTATAAATACACCCCTCACCACACCCACAATTCAGTTTTACAAACTTTGCCTCCGATGGAGGTGGTGAAGTAAGTTTGTGCTAGATTCTACGTTGATATGCGCTCCGCAGCAAGTTGGAGCCCGGTTTTCCTCTCAGCGTGCAGTGAATGTCAGAGGGATGTGAGGAGAGTATTGCCTATTTGAATGCAGTGATCTCCTTCTAAGGGGTCTATTTCATAGGTTCTCTGTTATCGGTCGTAGAGATTCATCTCTTACCTCCCTTTTCAGATCGACGATATACTCTTATATATACCATTACCTCTGCTGATTCTCGTTTCAGTACTGGTTTGGCTATCTGCTATATGTAGATGAGTGTCCTGGGGTAAGTAAGTCTTATTTTCTGTGACACTCCTAGCTATGGTTGGGCACTTTGTTTATAAAGTTCTAAATATATGTATTCAAACATTTATTTGCCTTGACTCAGAATGTTCAACTTTCCTTATTTTTCAGACAGTCAGTTTCATATTTGGGATAATGCATTTTAATTTAACATTTTTTACCTTAAAATTTGACTTTTTCCCTGTGGGCTGTTAGGCTCGCGGGGGGCTGAAAATGCTTCATTTTATTGCGTCATTCTTGGCGCGGACTTTTTTGGCGCAAAAATTCTATTTCCGTTTCCGGCGTCATACGTGTCGCCGGAAGTTGCGTCATTCTTTGACGTTATTTTGCGCCAAAGATGTCGGCGTTCCGGATGTGGAAGTCTTATTTGGCGCGAAAAAATATGGGCGTCACTTTTGTCTCCACATTATTTAAGTCTCATTTTTTATTGCTTCTGGTTGCTAGAAGCTTGTTCTTTGGCATTTTTTCCCATTCCTGAAACTGTCATTTAAGGAATTTGATCAAATTTGCTTTATATGTTGTTTTTTTCTTTTACATATTGCAAGATGTTCCACGTTGCAACTGAGTCAGAAGTTACTTCAGGAAAGTCACTGCACAGTGCTGGAGCTACCAAGCTAAGTGTATCTGCTATAAACTTTTGGTATCTGTTTCTCCAGCTGTTATTTGTATTGCATGTCATGTCAAACTTATTAATGCAGATAAAATTTCCTTTAGTACTGTTACATTACCTGTTGCTGTTCCGTCAACATCTAATTTTCAGAGTGTTCCTGATAACATAAGAGATTTTATTTTTTAAATTCATTAAGAAGGCTATGTCTGTTATTTCTCCTTCTAGTATACATAAAAGTCTTTTAAAAACTTCTCTTTTTTCAGATGAATTTTTAAATGAACATCATCATTCTGATACTGATAATGGTTCTTCTGGTTCAGAGGTTTCTGTCTCAGAGGTTGATGCTGATAAATCTTTGTATTTGTTCAAGATGGAATTTATTCGTTCTTTACTTAAAGAAGTGTTATTTGCATTAGAAATAGAGGATTCTGGTCCTCTTGATTCTAAATGTAAACGTTTAATTAAGGTTTTTAAATCTCCTGTAGTTATTCCAGAAGTGTTTTTTCTCCCTGATGCTATTTCTGAAGTAATTTCCAGGGAATGGAATAATTTGGGTAATTTATTTACTCCTTCTAGACGTTTAAGCAAATTATATCCTGTGCCATCTGACAGATTAGAGTTTTTTGAGACAAAAATCCCTAAGGTTATGGGGCTATCTCTACTCCTGCTAATGTACTACTATTCCTACGGCAGATAGTACTTCATTTAAGGATCCTTTAGATAGGAAAATTGAATCCTTTCTAAGAAAAGCTTAATTATGTTCAGGTAATCTTCTTAGACCTGCTATATTTTTAGCGGATGTTGCTGCAGCTTCAACTTTTTGATTAGAAGCTTTAGAGCAACAAGTAACAGATCATAATTTTATAGCATTATTATTATTCTATAACATGCTAATAATTTTATTGGTGATACCATCTTTTGATATCATTAGAGTTGATGTCAGGTATATGTCTCTAGCTATTTTAGCTAGAGAAGCTTTATGGATTAAACTTGGAATGCTGACATGTCTTCTAAGTCATCTTTGCTTTCCCTTTCTTTCCAGGGTAAATAATCATTTTAGTTCCTTTCCTTACAAGGAACAAAAGCCTGATCCTTCATCCTCAGGAGCGGTATCAGTTTGGAAACTATTTCCAGTTTGGAATATATCCAAGCCTTATAGAAACCTATAGCCAGCTCCTAAGTACCTATGAAGGTGCGGCCCTTATTCCAGCTCAGCTGGTATGGGGCAGATTACGTTTTCTTCAAAGAAATTTGGATCAATTCCGTTCTTAATCTCTGGTTTCAGAAACATTGTTTCAGAAAGGTACAGAATTGGCTTCAAGTTAAGGCCTCCTGCTAAGAGATTCTTTTCTTTCCCGTGTCCCAGTTAACACAGCAAAGGCTCAGCATTTCTGTAATGTGTTTCAGATCTAGAGTTGGCTGGAGTATTTATGCCAGTTCCAGTTCTGGAACAGGGGCTGGGGTTTTATTTTATCTCTTCATTTGTACCAAAGAAGGTCAATTCCTTCAGACCAGTTCCGGATCTGTCATTATTGAATCGTTATGTTAGGATACCAACATTCAAGATGGTTACTGTAGGACTATCCTGCCTTTTGTTTAGCAAGGGCATTATATGTCTACAATAGATTTACAGGATGTGTATCTGCATATTCCGATTCATCCAGATCACTTTTAGTGTCTGAGATTCTCTTTTTAGACAAGCATTACCAGTTTTGTGGCTCTACCGTTTGGCCTAGCCTCAGTTCCAAGAATTTTTTTCAAAGGTTCTCGGTGCCCCTTTTTTTCTGTAATCAGAGAATAGGGTTTTGGTATTTCCTTATTTGGACGATATCTTGGTACTTGCTCAGTCTTCTCATTTTCGAAGAATCTCATACGAATCGACTTGTGTTGTTTCTTCAATTTCATGGTTGGAGGATCAATTTACCATTCAGTTCATTGATTCCTCAGACAAGGGTAACCTTTTTAGGTTTCTAGATAAATTCAGTGTCTATGACTCTGTCCTTGTCAGACAAGAGAAGTTTAACATTGATATCAGCTTGTCAAAACCTTCAGTCACAATCATTCCCTTTGGTAGCCTTATGCATGGAAATGTTGGGTCTTAGGACTGCCGCATCAGATGCGATCTCCTTTGCTCGTTTTCACATGCGACCTCTTCAGCTCTGTATGCTGACGGCACAAGGGGTTTGGGAATCTCAGGAGGTGAGATTTCCGATCAATATTTTGGAACTCCGTGCAATTTTCAGAGCTCTTCAGTCTTGGCCTCTTCTCAAGAGAGAGTTGTTCATTTGTTTTCAGATAGACAATGTCACAACTGTGGCATACATCAATCATCAAGGAGGGACTCACAGTCCTCTGGCTATGAAAGAAGTATCTCAAATTTTGGTTTGGGCGGAATCCAGCTCCTGTCTAATCTCTGCGGTTCATATCCCAGGTATGGACAATTGGAAAGCGGATTATCTCAGTCGCCAAACGTTGCATCCGGGCGAATGGTCTCTTCACCCAGAGGTATTTCTTCAGATTGTTCAAATGTGGGAACTTCCAGAAATAGATCTGATGGCTTCTCATCTAAACAAGAAACTTCCCAGGTATCTGTCCAGATCCCGGGATCCTCAGGCGGAGGCAGTGGATGCATTATCACTTCCTTGGAAGTATCATCCTGCCTATATCTTTCCGCCTCTAGTTCTTCTTCCAAGAGTAATCTCCAAGATTCTGAAGGAATGCTCGTTTGTTCTGCTGGTAGCTCCGGCATGGCCTCACAGATTTTGGTATGCGGATCTTGTCCGGATGGCCTCTTGCCAACCGTGGACTCTTCCGTTAAGACCAGACCTTTTGTCTCAAGGTCCTTTTTTCCATCAGGATCTGAAATCCTTAAATTTAAAGGTATGGAGATTGAACGCTTGATTCTTGGTCAAAGAGGTTTCTCTGACTCTGTGATTAATACTATGTTACAGGCTCGTAAAACTGTATCCAGAGAGATATATTATAGAGTCTGGAAGACTTATATTTCTTGGTGTCTTTCTCATCATTTTTCTTGGCATTCTTTTAGAATACCGAGAATATTACAGTTTCTTCAGGATGGTTTAGATAAGGGTTTGTCCGCAAGTTCCTTGAAAGGTCAAATCTCTGCTCTTTCTGTTCTTTTTCACAGACAGATTGCTATTCTTCCTGATATTCATTGTTTTGTACAAGCTTTGGTTCGTATAAAGCCTGTCATTAAGTCAATTTCTCCTCCTTGGAGTTTGAATTTGGTTCTGGGGGCTCTTCAAGCTCCTCCATTTGAACCTATGCATTCATTGGATATTAAATTACTTTCGTGGAAAGTTTTGTTCCTTTTGGCCATCTCTTCTGCCAGAAGAGTTTCTGAATTATCTGCTCTTTCTTGTGAGTCTCCTTTTCTGATTTTTCATCAGGATAAGGCGGTGTTGCGAACTTCTTTTGAATTTTTACCTAAGTTGTGAATTCCAACAACATTAGTAGAGACATTGTGGTTCCTTCATTATGTCTTAATCCTAAGAATTCTAAGGAGAAATCGTTGCATTCTTTGGATGTTATTAGAGCTTTGAAATATTATGTTGAAGCTACTAAGTCTTTCCGAAAGACTTCAAGTTTATTTGTTATCTTTTCCGGTTTTAGAAAGGCCAGAAAACTTCTGCCATTTCTTTGGCATCTTGGTTGAAATCTTTAATTCATCTTGCCTATGTTGAGTCGGGTAAGACTCCGCCTCATAGGATTACAGCTCATTCTACTAGGTCAGTTTCTACTTCCTGGGCGTTTAGGAATGAAGCTTCGGTTGATCAGATTTGCAAAGCGGCAACTTGGTCCTCTTTGCATACTTTTACCAAATTCTACCATTTTGTTGTATTTTCTTCTTCTGAAGCAGTTTTTGGTAGAAAAGTACTTCAGGCAGCGTTTTCAGTTTGAATCTTCTGCTTATGTTTTTTCATTAAACTTTATTTTGGGTGTGGATTATTTTCAGCAGGAATTGGCTGTCTTTATTTTATCCCTCCCTCTCTAGTGACTCTTGTGTGGAAAGATCCACATCTTGGGTAGTCATTATCCCATACGTCACTAGCTCATGGACTCTTGCTAATTACATGAAAGAAAACATAATTTATGTAAGAACTTACCTGATAAATTCATTTCTTTCATATTAGCAAGAGTCCATGAGGCCCGCCCTTTTTTTGTGGTGGTTATGATTTTTTTGTATAAAGCACAATTATTCCAATTCCTTATTTTATATGCTTTCGCACTTTTTTCTTATCACCCCACTTCTTGGCTATTCGTTAAACTGAATTGTGGGTGTGGTGAGGGGTGTATTTATAGGCATTTTAAGGTTTGGGAAACTTTGCCCCTCCTGGTAGGAATGTATATCCCATACGTCACTAGCTCATGGACTCTTGCTAATATGAAAGAAATGAATTTATCAGGTAAGTTCTTACATAAATTATGTTATTGAGACCTATTTGGTAATGACTTACTTTTTATATGTATTTTTTTTTTTAAGGTCAAGGAAAACTTTTCTTTAAGGATGGAAGCTACTATGAAGGAGATTTTATGGATGGGGAAATTACAGGCAATGGATTGCGTTACTGGGCATCATCTGGTTAGTTTCTGCCTTAATAAATAGAAAACAAAAATGGTTGTTGTCATTTTCAAACATTCTGCCACTGTAAAGAACTTATCAAAATTTCCATTATCAACTTAATTTTCATGGGTTTAATAACCAAATAATTTAAAGTGCTGCCTTGTGCTACATTTTAGTGTACTCAATAATGTATGAATAGCCATGTAAATATGTTTTTCGTATAATATCAGATTAATTATTGGTCAGATTTTCATCACACGTGGAGGATGATGGGCGGAAAAGTTCCGAACTTGGGAACCTTTCTGTCTGTCTTTGCGTGAGCGGGCAGCAGACACTGTAAACCACTACTTGCATATACTGTTGCACAAGAATTGCCTTGTACAACATTCCCTCTACTCTTATGTGACTAGTCACAGGAGAGCAGGGCCTGTCAATCACACCAAACAATTGTGTTAAGACTCATCAGTTGTATAGTTGCTTCTTCCTATATTGTGCCCCACAAGGACTTCAAAGCAATATCTGGAGCCCATGGAGTGCAAAGGGACAGTCTACTAATTGTTTTCTTTGTTTAATCTAATAGATTGTATGGTGTTTTTCAATTTTGGGGTTACATGGGAATGCAAGCAGTGTGAAAATACACATTAGAGCATTTTCTTTTTGGAATTTGGTGTTCATTTAAAAGGACACTGAACGTGAAAACAAAACGTGACTTTTAAATATGTTCCTCAATAGTTAATTTTGTAAGGAATCTATTATTGCAAAACAGTGTGTAATTGACTTATCACAAAGTTCCGGTGTCTATATCATGCTGCACTGCTCACCTCTTGGTGTGGTTTTTAGTTAGGAGAGTCTGTACAGCCAATCAGGGGTTGTACCACCCATTCCATAGATTTTAACTAGCCCATGTTCATGTACCTTTAAGTCAGAGGCTATGGATTCTGTGTGGAGCTGCACGAGCACAGACTAGTTAAAGGGATATGCTACCCAAATGCTGATTCACTTGAAACTGAATTAGCTTATCTGTAAAAAGTTGCATAGAAAATATCACATGGAAATCTCTGTGTAAAAATCCTACAATGTCCTCAGTAGCCATATCCTATTGTAAAGGGACTTTATTCGGCCAATCAGGAGGCTTATTCTGGGACTTGCAAGGGAGCGTGCATCTGAGATGTGCAGCACAATCATGTTATTTCCCTCAGTTTAAGGAAGTTTACAATGAAATCTCATGAGATTATGGTGAAATCCCACAAGATAAACCAAAGTGTAAACTCAATGATGACTCTGATTGGCTGTTTTTTTCCCACCATTCAGATAACAGTAAAAAGGTAACTGAAGGACAGGTGAGGTGAAGACATTTTGAGGTAAAATTTCTAGTCCGCAGATATTCTGCATCAGTTTCAAGTGATTTAGCTTATGGGTACCATGTCCCTTTCAAGTCTATGGACTGAGTGATACAACACTTTGCTGTAACAGCCATTTTGCCTAACTAACACATGTGTTTTTTTTTTTTTACTGTCTAGTGTTCCTTTAAAATAGACTTTAATATGTGATTACTTATTTTATTAGTACAATCTATATAGAGGTATAGAGGCCCATTTATCAAGCTCCTTATGGAGCTTGAGGGCCCGTGTTTCTGGCGAGTCTTTAGACTCGCCAGAAACAGCATTTATGAAGCAGCGGTCTAAAGACCGCTGCTCCATAACCCTGTCCGCCTGCTCTGAGCAGGCGGACAGACATCGCCACAATTCAACCAGATTGAGTACGGAGAGCATATTGCTCTCCGCAATTATATATTGCATATTGCTCTCCGCATTCAGCGATGTTTGTCGGATCAGGTCCGACAGACATTTGATAAATATGCCTCATAGTCTCTCCGTATAAGCTATTATCTTTCTATTTTTTAGGAAATACATATTCAGGGGAATTTGAGAATGGAGAACTTCATGGCCATGGTGTGATGCAGTACAAAAATGGAGGAACGTATGAAGGAGAGTTTGTGTTCGGCATAAGGGAGGGTAAGTAGTGCAGCCGGATATGCCTCTTTCTTTGTGACATTTGAAGCAAGATATTTATTTAACAAGCAAGCGTTTTCTATGCTTTGGCTTTAGGGCTGTATAAACCTGTGTGGCAGCACCACGACACCAGGCTGAGGAGGGCAATAGCCTTGGGGCAATGGCAGAGAAGCAGCAGTGCCATTAAACTGTAGAGAAAGGGCCCTCTTCAGGGGTGGTTCTAGAGTTTGGACTTTGTCAGGGGCAGAAGGATGGGGATTGTGATATGTGACATGTGGGTGTTCTGTGCACATATTCAGAGGTGGAGCAGTTGATTTTTTATGGGCAGAGCTAGGCATGACTTAGGTGAGGTTAGACAGTCCAGGGACATGACAAGGTTGTTCAGAGGGTGGGGCTAGGTGGTTTAGGGGTGTGACCAGGAGGTTTAGGGGTGTGGTCAGATGCCTCAGTTTATGGCTAGGCAGGTAGTGACAGTGGGGGTTAGGGGAAGTTTCACCACTCCTCTAAGCCACAGCCAGAGCTAGGCATGACTTAAAGGGACATAATACTCATATGCTAAATCACTTGAAACTGATGCAGTATAACTGTAAAAAGCTGACAGGAAAAGATCATCTGAGCATCTCTATGTAAAAAAGGAAGATATTTTACCTCACAATTTCCTCAGCTCAGCAGAGTAAGTTCTGTGTAAAAAGTTATACTCAGCTGCTCCCAGCTGCAGGTAAAAAAAAAAAAAAAAAATGAAGAAATTAAAAGCAGCCAATCAGCATCAACAGTGCTAAGGTCATGAACTCTTATACTGTGATCTCATGAGATTTCACTTAAAGGGACAGTCTAGTCCAAAACAAACTTTCATTATTCAGATAGGGCATGCCATTTTAAACAATTTTCCAATTTACTTCTATCGGCAATTTTGCTTTTTTCTCTTGGTATTCTTAGTTGAAAGCTAAATCTAGGAGGTTCATATGCTAATTTCTAAGCCATTGAAGGTCGCCTCTTAGCTCAGGGCATTTTAACAGTTCTCACCACTAGAGGGTGTTAGTTCATGTGTTTCATATAGATAACATTGTGATCATGCACTTGAAGTTCCTAGGAGCCAGCACTGATTGGCTAAAATGCAAGCCTGCCAAAAGAACTGAAATAAGGGGCAGTTGGCAGAGGCTTAGATACAATATAATCACAGAGGTAAAAAGTTTATATGCAAAACTAGGGAATGGGTAATAAAGGGAATATCTATTTCTTAAAACAATAAATATTCTGGTGTAGACTGTCCCTTTAACTCTCATGAGATTTCATAGTAAACTTCCTTAAACTGAATAGGGAAATAAGATGTTTGCATGAAGCTCGCTCCCTTGCCTATCCCGGGACAAGCATACTGATTTGCTGCTTAAAGTCTTTTACAATGGGATGTGAATATTTAGAACATTCAGGAGATATTTTCTAGTCAACTTTTTACCGCTATGCTGCATCACTTTAAAGTGTTTCAACATTTGGGTATCATGGCCCTTTAAGTGTGTGTCCCATGACTGCAAACAAAATGGTTTTAAACATGTATTTTGTATGTAGATCTGTTAATATGTAGATAATTTCTAATGTTTAAAGGGACAGTCTACTTGAAAATTGTTATTCTTTAAAAAAAATTAGATAATCCCTTTTATTCACCATTTCCCAGTTTTGCATAACCAACACTGTTATTTTAATACACTTTTTTACCTCTGTGATTACCTTGTATCTAAGCTTCTGCAGACTGCCCCCTTATCTCATTAATTTTTACCAGCTTGCTTTTTAGCCAATTACTGCTGTCTCATTTGTAACTCCACAGGAGTGAGCACAATGTTATCAAGATGGCGCATATGAATTAGCACTGTCTGGCTTTGAAAAGCTAATACAATTCACTAAGATAAGAGGCGGCTTGCAGGGGCTTAGAAAAAGGCAAATATTTAGAAGTTTAGAAGTTATAAAGTATATTAATATATCAATGTGTGTTATGCAAAGCTGGAGAAGGGGTAGTAAAGGCTTTGGGCATATTTATCAATGTGTGAGCGGACATGATACAAAGTAGCGTATCATGTCCGCCGCATACGCTGTCGACATTTATCATTGCACCAGAAGTTCTTGTGAACTGCTTGTGCAATGCCGTCCCCTGCAGATTTGCGGCCGCTAGCAGGGGGTGTCAATCAACCCGATTGTATTCGATCTGGTTGATTTCTGTCCGCGGCCTCAGCTCAGGCGGACAAGTTATGGAGCAGCGGTCCTTAGACCGCTGCTTCATAACTTCTGTTTCGGGCGAGCCTGGCATCAAGCTCCATACGGAGCTTGATAAATATGCCCCTTTGTCTATCTTTTTAAACTATAACATTTTTCAGCTAGACTGTCCCTTTAAATGAGAAATATATTTAAATATCTTTTTACATTTTGCATGCTATTTAAATGTGTCAATTTTCAAAACCTTGTCATATATTTATTGATTCTTATTTTTTTTTATAAGGACATGGTTTGTTGGTCGATCAAGAGGGCCAGAAGTACAGCGGAGCTTTTCACAAAAACAAGAAAAATGGAGACGGACACTTAACCTTTAAGTAAGTGTGTAAAATGGGAAGTTGAATAGAAAATATTTTGCTGTATATCTATTGCTTTTAAAAAATGTGGGATAGATCTTTTAAAATAATAATTTGTTTAAGAGCGTATGTTTAAAGGTACATTATATTGTATCCCCTTTAATATGTTCATAATGATCTATTTTACACGCTGAAGTATATTAAATTGTTTAAAAATATCTCCTTTACCCGTATTTTGATATTTTAATTTGAAGTAGCTTATTTGCTTGTTGAAACCTCCACCTATACTGAAAAATTCAATACTACAGTATTGGCTAGAGACGGGTGGAAGTGAGAGCCACTCTCATTTTAAAAGGGTATTGCTATAACATCTTTAAATATAATACACCCGTATCAGCTGCTTGCTTGAGTATATACCATAATTATTGAGTATACACCACTCCATCGCATTAAAAGACAATGTTTCAAAACGTATAACTGCACAAAAATGTATGTTCTTCCTGGGCTAAATAAGCTAATGTTTTCTGTGGGAGTTTTGAGCACCATATCTTTTTAAAGGGATGCTGCACTATAATTTTTTTATTTATTTATTTCTAATGAGTTGTTATAATAGCTGCGGAGGATTAAATGTATGGGGAATTGCTCCTTTATAGAGCATGCTTAATCAAATGGCCTGAGCCTGCAGGAAGAACATTATGGCTGGTGGTTTCAATGAGCAAAAACACATATTTTAATTAGAAGCATATTAGAAGTATGCCATGTTTATGAGCTATCATTAAAGGAACAGTAAATACAGTAGATTTGCATAAACAACAAATGCACAACAAAAAGACAATGCAATAGCACTTAGTCTAAACTTCAAATGAGTAGTAGATTTTTTTTTTAAAAGTTATGTCTATTTTCACTCCTCTTGTATCATGTGACAGCCATCAGCCAATCAGCCAATCACAATGCATATATATATATATATTCTGTGAATTCGTGCACATGGTCAGTAGGAGCTGGTGCCCTTTTGTAGGGCATTGCCCTAAGTTAAACAGATCTTTTACCACTAAAAAATACTAAGTCCCCCCTAACATTAAAACCCCCCACCCACCAAACCCCCCCCCAAATAAAAAAAACTAACAATAGAAAAAACTAAACTACCCATTGCCCCTAAAGGAGCATTTGTATGGGCATTGCCCTTAAAAAGGCATTCAGCTCTTTTACTGCCCTTAAAATGGGCAATGCAGCTCTTTTTCAAGCTCCCAAAAAACCCTAATCTTAAAAAAACCACCCTCAAAAATGAAAATAAAAAAGCCTAAACCTAAGCCCCAAATAGGTACTCACTGTTTCTGAAGTCCGGCGGAGAAGGTCCTCTTCCAGACGGATCCATCATCTTCTATCTTCATCCGGAGTGAAGGCGGTGCGGAGCGGAGGTGCAGAGCTGTGTTCCCGATGCCTGGATCCTCAGCAGCAGTCCGCGGCGGCGGCAGCAGTCCTCAGCGTCATGGAGGCTCCTCTTTATCTGATGTCCGTTGTTGACTAATTATTGAGTGCAAAGTACCGCAATCAAAAATTTTGAAATCAGCCAATAGTATTAGAGCTACTGAAATCCTATTGGCTGTTAAAAATTGCCGATAAGATTTCAGTAGCTCTCATCCTATTGACTGATTTTGAAAATTTCAGCCAATAGGAATGCAAGGTACCCCAATAAATATGGGGTACCTTGCATTCAATCTTCAGTGTGGGGCGGACCATCCCATGAAGAGGAACCTCCACGCTGCCGATGACCGCCACCGAGGATCGCCACATCAGGGAAGACCGCTCTGGACCTCCACTCCGCGCCGCCTTCGCTGTGGATGAAGATGATGGACCCGCCTGGAAGAAAACCTTCTCCGCCGGACTTTATGAACCGTGAGTACCTATTTGGGGCTTGATGTTAGACTTTTTTTTCTTTTTGGGGCGTTTTTTTTTTTTTAGATTAGGGTTTTTTGGGCAATTTAAAAAGAGCTGAATTCCCTTTTAAGAGCAATGCCCATACAAATGTCCCTTTAGTGGCAATGGGTAGTTTAGGATTTTTAGTGTTAGGTTTTTTATTTTGGGGGGTTTGGTGGGTGGGGGGTTTACTGTTAGAGGGGGGACTATTTCTTAGATTAGGGGGTGTTTTTATTTTGGGGGCTTTTTTATTTTCATAGGGATTAGGTTTATTTTTTATTTTTTCGGGGATAATGTATTTTATTATTTTCTGTAATGTTATCCTTTTTTATTTTGTGTAATTTTAGATAAATTTAATGTAACCTTATTTTTTTTTAAAGTAATGTAGTATTTTATTATTTTATGTAATTAAGGGGTTCATTTAGGGGGTGTTAGGTTAGGGGGCTTAGTTTATTTGCGTTGGTGGTGGATGGCTGTTTAGGGGTTAATACATTAATTATTTAATTTGCGATGTGGGGGTATGGCGGATTAGGGGTTAATAATTTTATTAGGTACTTTTTTATTTCCTTAATACTTTGTACGGGCGGTTAATTTTTTTTTAATACTTATTGCGGGCGGTTATTTTTTTTTTTTTGGTAGTACTTATTGCGGGCGGTTATTCTTGTTTTTGTAATACTTATTGTGGGCGGTTATTTTTTTTTTTTAAATACTTATTGCGGCCGACTAGTTTTTTTTTTAATGCTCCGTTTGCCTTTGCTGCATCCCGGTGGATTCCGAAAATGGCAGGGTGGTGAAAGAATCTTGCCATTTTCGCAATCCAGGTGCATCCAGGTGAATTCTTTTGGCTGCCTTCGCAGGGCTCAAAATTTCCACTAGCCCATTAGCCATTGGTGAGTGGAAATTTAACAGTGGCGAGTGAAAGTTAGTGAGTCATATATCCATAAAAGGATAAGGATATTCTATTCCTCTAGGGCTGTAGGAACCCCATTAGTGCTTAGACTGTTACTTCTGAGAGGGTAAACGGGGCAAAGAGATATTGGAGAGGAAAAGTGAAGAATAATATAGCGTTAAGAAAGAATGGCGAAAAAAAAGAGATAAGAGAGAGAGTGTAAATAGAAGATATGTTCTGAGAGAGAAGGGAGGGGGTAAAAAGAGATGAGGGAGTGGAGAAAGATAGATGAGAGATGGTAGTTATAAAACAATTATTTCCAGGTCTGCTTTGACCTCACATTAATGTCAACACTCTTTGCTTTCTCTCAGTTCAACAACTGCTATGCACCTATTTATTTATGGTATAAAACAAAATCTATAGTAAAAAATTACTGGACAAAAAGGTGTTTCACATTAACTAAACATATGCAAAGAGGGGGGGGGGGGTTAGTGGGTGTGGTGTGGGGGGGTTAGTGGGTGTGGTGTGGGTGGGATAGTGGGTGAGATCAAAAGTGGCAAGTAACATTTTGGGCTGGCTAGTAGCCTAGGCTTGAAATTTTGAACCCTCTATCTATCTATCTATCTATCTATTTACATAGTGGAGGTTACAAAAAGCCTATGTCACCCTGGGAGGTTCCCAGTTGGTTTGTTTGGAAGTGTGCATTGTGTGGGTGCTGGTTTAGGGTCCCAGGAAGGGGGAGACCTTGTTGTGGTCCTGGGCTTGATCCTTTGGCGCCAAATGTAACTAACTTCCCCCAGTTTTGCTTTTAAACATTGCTGTGAATCTGCTGGCAAGTGCCAGGTTTTCTGTCTTGTGTTGATAATGTTTGTAATGCTTCCCTGCGGGCCTGTCACCCAGGTTGCTCTGGGGTTAACTGCCTGGGATGCTGGGAACTTTGCAGCTGTCTGTCAGTGTTCAGGGCTGCCCCGTTGTGGAGTTTGCTGTGGCTTAGGATGTGTACCCAGTCCAGTCTGTGAGTCCGGTCCATTCCTGTGTTTATATATATATATATATATATATATATATAAAATACTTATCATGCCAGGTTCCTCTGAACGTTTATATAGTGGAAGTTAAAAGGACATGAATCTCAAAATGTTTCTTTCTTGATTTAGATAGAAAATACAATTTTAAACAAATTTTCAATTTGTTCAGCCATCTGACATCGTTGTTTGCAACATTATTTATAGCAATAAGGTTACTTATAGGAGAGTGTCCACTTTTAATTACATTTTATGACTAAATAGTGTAAATCACAACAAAAATTCATGTGTTTGTAATCTACTTTAGGCAAAAATATTAAACACAAAAAGTCTTTATTTCAAAATATAGGTAATATAACTATACAGGGGCGTATTAATGCAGAGGCCAACAAGGCCAGTGCCTAGAGCGACAGATTTTGGGGGGCGGCATTTGCCCCAGCCGCTGCACGCATATGGCTGGCTTTAAAAAAAATATTTTATTACTGCTGAGCGCCTTCCTGTCTGTTGGGGCAGACGGCGACCCCAATGTGTTTTTGTAATGTTTGGTTAAGGTACCGTTTACTATATCTGACACACACACACTTTATTGACAAAGGGCCAATTCCTTTTGCAGTTGATCTGACACTGATCATTAAATCACTTAGCGGCAGCCGTTAACACAGCCGCACATGGCTTGAGGTTGAGGGAGTCACGGCACGTCAAGCACATGCGTACATCATCTCCCAGTCCCAGTGGTTAGGAAGTGAGTGTGACAGGAAGACTCACTGATCTGTGCACCCTGTGAAGAAGACGTGGAGCGGCCAGCTGTAAGGCAGTCAGAGATGAGTGGACATTCGGGACTCCTTACCACTTAACTCAGGTAGGGGCCAGGCAATATCGAGACGGTCCGGAGACTGAGAGTCAGAGTCTTTCAGACTCAGTACTGCAGGATAGGTAGAAGAGCTAGCCACTGCCACGATTAAACACTTTTTTAATAATATAATATTTTTTCCACTGCAGATAGGATAGGTCTAGGCTAGAACTATCCTATCTGCAGTGGAAAAAAATATTATGTATTAAAAAAGTGTTTAATCGAACTTTATCATTATTATAACTTGAATCCGATTCTAAGCTCATTTCTTTTTTAATTAAATGGTACCTCTCCCTGTCCTCAATGGTTATGCCTCTCTCATGTTTAAAGTGAATAACTACTGTTTAACACTGCTTAAATGAGTGTGTTATAAATCTGGACAGAGCACATTTAATAATCAAGGGGGCAAAGCAAAAGCCATTTGCTTTATAAACCAGTTATAATTACCTGCCAGAGCAATTAGCTGACTATCAGGAAGAAATTAGATCGCTCCGCCTGGCCTGTAGCTTCCCTGCTGTATGTCTACTGAGCTACCTCCCTCTGCTGCCCACATTGCAGCACCACATAGCTACTGGGTGCAATTTGCTGGAAGTAAAGAGTGTAATATGGTGCTAGTGCTACATAAACATAATGCAGAGTCTGGGTTAGGGGGCATATTGAGGGGATTCATTAGTTGATCACTCATTCATTAGTGATTCATTCTTGTCACCATGAACTTAAAAATATCTATCTTAAATAATCAGTAAATTTATTTAACATATATAGAGTTAAAAAAGTGTTTTGCAAAAACAAAAAAAGTTACTCCATGAGAAAAAAATATGCCCAAAAATGGCCTAAAACAGGTGGGGTGGGGGGGGGGGGGGAGGGAAGGGGCAGCAGAATTCTAAATGCCTAGGGCAGCACAAAATCTAAATATGCCCCTGTAACTATATATTTGGTAACTAAATAAATTGTAATAGAAAAGCAGCTATCATAAAAAAAATGTAAGTTGAAAGTAAACCTTTTAGCAAGAAAAATGGTTATGACAGCACTGGTAAATTAAAATAGAATAACTCAACTAATAACAAGTTAAAAAGAATAATATTTAATATAAAATTGTAGATGTTTAACAATACAATAAAAAATTGGTCATATAAAGCAAATAAATAATGCTTGCACTGCTAAAAGTTTGTGGCAAGGAAAGTCTCTCTTTTGAGATCAACAAGCTCCAATTCAGAACGCAGAAACACCGGCCGGTGGATCCTCTACAGACCACTACGCGTTTCAAGGAAACCTCTTCATCAGGTGGTATAGCAATGTTGTACATAACTGCAAACACTGCTGCCATAGACTGCTAAAGACACATGTACGGT